>NC_069506.1:111427840-111465340 GCF_027579735.1 Bombina bombina | reverse complement strand
TCCATATATCAAGAACAGGAGCAGCAATGCACTACTGGGAGCTAGTTGCAAAAAAATCCCACTGACTTCTGCTCAGCGTTTAAGCTGCCACCCTCAGAGCTCTGTGAGTCCGACTGACTACTGCCCGGGCTGCAAACACACTGCTGTCCCACTCACTGGCTACACGTGCAGTCACAAGCCAATGTGTCGCCAATGGTAATACTTTCAGTTCCCACTGAGCTGTGCCAATTGGTTAAGATGATCTGTGACCCACTAGGTATCAATCACGTGTCAACCATGTGATATCTGTGTAGCAGGCAGGTGGAAAGTCAGAAACCAAAAAACTATTTAAAAAAAATAATTAAATTTAAAAAAATTTGTGCTGAAGCAGGGACACACCTACACACTGCTGCCGACACACTAGTGTGTCCCGACACACAGTTTGGAAAGCACTGGCCTAGATTATAAGTGGAGTCAAATTTACAGCACAGAGTGTGTCATCTTGCCCTCGGTCCCACATTAAGAATAACGCACAATCTGGTATTACAAGTGGATGGTAAAAATGGTTAACTAGAGAATATTAACGAGGACGATATTTGTTAGTGCATCCTATACATTTAGGGCTCATATTACAAGTGGTGAGTTAAAGGGACAGTTTACCCAAGAACTTTCTCTTATTTAATTTGTTCCCAATGATCCATTTTACCTGCAAGTATATTAAATTATCCTCCTTAGCCTTTATATTGGCATTTGAAATAGCTGATTTAGCCTTTAGTATCTCTACCTATACTGAAAGTTTCTATAACTAGGTATAGGCTATTGAGAAACTATGTAAACACAGCCAGCAAAATAAATTACACTCATGGGCCTCCAATACATATACAGCGTCGCCCGCAAAATCCCCCGCCGCCAGATTTTACGCGATTTTGGTATTACATATACGGCGTAGCATACAAGTTACGCGCGTATATTTCACCCGTCGCTTGGAATTATTACTCATATAAACTAACATGGGACCGTGTCGTAAATCGGTATCCAATATCCAGTGCAAGGACTTACGTGGCAAAAATGGAGAAATCTTACTCCATTTTTACCTCGCCATAAAAGGCAGCCGTAGCAAGCCTTGCGCTGAGTATGGGAGCACAGTAACTCCCAAAAATGCCTGCAAAAATATAATAATAATAATTTGCGATTTATATAGCGCTTTTCTCCCTGTGAGACTCAAAACACTTTACAAATATACCAACATAAGACATAAAAGTTAGGAGTTTCTGAAGGTCAGATAAGCGGACTGAATGCCTGATGGAAGAGGTGGGTCTTTAGCTTTTTTTTTTAAAAGTCTGTAAGGACGGTGCCTCTCTGATTACGCACGGTAAAGAGTTCCAGAAAGTAGGGGCAGCGTGGCCGAATGCTCTGGAGCCTGAGTTTGTCCTTATTCTTGGCACTGAGAGGAGGGATGTGTTGGCTGACCTAAGTGAACGGGATGGGATGTAGGATGTCAGGAGCTCTTTCAGGTACTGTGGGTCTTGGTTGTTTAAGGCTTTGAAGGTCAGCAGGCCAATTTTAAAATATGTTTGCCATTTAATTGGAAGCCAATGCAGGGAGTGGAGAACAGGTGTTATGTGGCAGGAGCGAGTTTGATTGGTCAATAGTCTGGCTGCTGCATTTTGTACTGTCTGAAGGCGATGGAGTTCTTTTTTTGGGAGGCCCAAATAAAGTGCATTGCAGTAATCTAGCCTAGAGGATACAAATGCATGGATTAATGTTGGCATATCATCCGGTGGAATTAAATGTTGTATCCTGGCTATGTTTTTCAGATGAAAGTAGGCAGATTTTATCACGGAGGAAATCTGCTGTTTAAAAGATAGTCCAGCGTCAATCAGCACTCCGAGGTTTCGTACCTTTGCTGAACTAACGAGTTTAGAGCCTCCAAGCTCCAGGCCAGTTGGGTGATCGTGGGATATTTTTGATGCCCGGGGTCCCCTCACCAAGAGTAACTCTGTTTTGTCCGGGTTCACTTTGAGACAGCTAGCATTCATCCATTCTATGAGGTCTGTTAAGCAATTGCTGGGTCTGTAGTATCTGGAGCAAAGGAGAAATAGAGTTGTGTGTCATCAGCGTAACAATGATACCTTAGGCCATGTTGGTTAATGATGTCCCTCAGTGGTAGTAAGTAAATTGCGAATAGCATGGGAGACAGGATAGATCCTTGTGGAACTCCGCAGGCCAGTTCTATTGGTGCTGATGAGCTTGATCCTGATATTACTCTCTGTGATCTACCAGCGAGGAAAGATTTAAACCAGTTAAGGACTGTGCCTCCTAGACCACAGATGTACTGCAAATGCTCTATTAGAATCCTATGGTCAATGGTGTCAAATGCAGCTGAGAGATCCAGGAGGATTAGAATGGAGTAATCACCTTTGTCTCTTGCCATGAGGAGATCATTTATCAATCGGACTAGCGCTGTTTCAGTGCTGTGGCGGCATCTAAAGCCTGACTGGAAAGAATCGAATATGTTCAGGTGTGATAGATGGGCTTCCAGTTGAGTTGCCACTACTTTTTCAATTACTTTCCCCAGAAATGGGAGGTTGGATACTGGTCTGTAATTAGTCTTGCAGTCTGGGTCTAATAAAGGTTTCTTTAGGAGTGGTTTTACCACAGCTTCTTTTAGAGGATCTGGGAAGTCTCCTGTTTTTTAGTGAACACTGCACTATTTTTGTGAGGACTGGGGCGAGTGTTTCAATGCATCCAGATATGAGCTGAGTTGGAGCACCTAACTAAACTAACACCTAACGCATGCGCAATGTCTATCTACCTGTCAACCGCAATCCCCCACCGCAATAACTAATAAAGTCTATTAACCCCTATATCCGCCATCAAACCCACACCGCAAGTAATAACTAAATTATTAACCCCTAAATCCGCCAACCCCAACATTGCAAACTACCTCTTAAAACTATTAACCCTTAATCCGCCATTAACCCACAACGCAATAAACCGATTCAAGTATTAACCCCTAAACCGCCATAGCCCACATAGCCTATTAAATGTATTAACCCCTAATCTGCTGCCGCCAATGTCGCCGCCACTATAATAAAGTTATTAACCCCTAAACCTAAGTCTAACCCTAACCCTAACACCCCCTAACTTAAATATTATTTAAATAAATCTAAATAAATTTACTATTATTAACTAAATGATTCCTATTTAAAACTAAATATTTACCTATAAAATAAACCCTAAGATAGCTACAATATAATTAATAATTACATTGTAGCTATTTTATGATTTATTTTTATTTTACAGGCAACTTTGTATTTATTTTAACTAGGTAGAATAGTTATTAAATAGTTATTAACTATTTAATAGCTACCTAGTTAAAATAAATACAAATTTACCTGTAAAATAAATCCTAACCTAAGTTACAATTACACCTAACACTACACTATCATTAAATAAATTAAATTAATTAACTACAATTAGCTAAAATTAAATAAATTAAATAAAATAAACTACAAAAACAAACAAACACTAAATTACAGAAAATAAAAAAAATTACAAGAAGTTTAAACTAATTACACCTAATCTAAGCCCCCTAATAAAATAAAAAGCCCCCCAAAATAATACAATTCCCTACCCTATACTAAATTACAAATAGCCCTTAAAAGGGCTTTCTTTCATGTAATTGGCAAGAGTCCATGAGCTAGTGACGTATGGGATATACATTCCTACCAGGAGGGGCAAAGTTTCCCAAACCTCAAAATGCCTATAAATACACCCCTCACCACACCCACAATTCAGTTTTACAAACTTTGCCTCCCATGGAGGTGGTGAAGTAAGTTTGTGCTAGATTTCTACGTTGATATGCACTTTGCAGCAGGCTGAAGCCCGGTTTTCCTCTCAGAGTGCAGTGAATGTCAGAGGGATGTGAAGAGAGTATTGCCTATTTGAATACCATGGTCTTCCTCTAGGGGATCTATTTCATAGGTTCTCTGTTATCGGTCGTAGAGATTTCTTCTCCTACCTCCCTTTTCAGATCGACGATATACTCTTATATATACCATTACCTCTACTGATTCTCGTTTCAGTACTGGTTTGGCTATCTACTATATGTAGATGAGTGTCTTAGGGTAAGTAAGTCTTATTTATATTCATGACACTCTAAGCTATGGTTGGGCACTTTATATGTAAAGTTCTAAATATATGTGTTAAACTTATATTTGCCATGATTCAGGATAATCAGTATTCCTTCTTTCAGACTGTCAGTTTCATTTTTTTGGGAAAATGCATATGAATTATATTTTTTCTTACCTTAAAAATTTCAATTTTCAATTGACTTTTTTTTAAATTGCGGGTGCAAAAAATGCTTCAATTTATTGCGTCATTCTTGGCGCGAGACTTTTTTGGCGCAAAAATTTCGTCATTTCCGGCATCATAGTTGACGCCGGAAGTTTTCACGTGATTGCGTCATTTTTTTGATGTATGTGTGTTGAGGACGTTTTTGGCGCCAAAAAATATGGGCGTCATTCTTGGCGCCAAAAAATGTGGCCGTTATACTTGGCGCCAAAAATGTGGGCGTCATACTTGGCGCCAGTTTTTTTCACATTATTTCAGTCTCACTTTTTAGTTGCTACTGGTTTCTAGAGGCTTGTTTTGTTTTGCATTTTTTCCCATTCCTGAAACTGCCATTTAAGGAATTTTGATAATTTTGCTTTATATGTTGTTTTTTCTATTACATATTGCAAGATGTCACTACCTGACCCTGGATCACAATCTACTTCTGGAAAGATGCTGCCTGATGTCGGTTCTACCAAAGCTAAGTGCATTTGTTGTAAACTTTTGGTAACTGTTCCTCCGGCTGTAGTTTGTGTTAGTTGTCATGATAAACTATCAAACGCTGATAATATTTCCATTAGTAATAATCCATTACCTGTTGTTGTTCCTTCATCATCTAATGTTCAGGATGTTCCTGTTAATGTGAAAGAGTTTGTTTCTAATTCTATTCGGAAGACTCTGTCTGTTATTCCTCCTTCTAGTAAACCTAAGAGGTCTTTTAAAACTTCTCATATTTCAGATGAATTTTTAAATGACCGCCATCATTCTGACTTATCTATTTCTGATGAGAATCTATCTGGTTCAGAAGATTCTGCCTCAGATATTGACACTGATAAATCTTCATATTTGTTTAAGATGGAGTTTATTCGTTCTTTACTTAAAGAAGTGTTGATTGCATTAGATATGGAGGAGTCTAGTCCTCTTGATATTAAAACTAATAAGCGTTTAAATTCAGTTTTTAAACCTCATGTAGTTATTCCAGAAGTTTTTCCAGTTCCTGATGCTATTTCAGAAGTAATTTCTAGGGAATGGAATAGTCTGGGCACTTCATTTACTCCTTCTCTAAGGTTTAAGAAATTGTACCCATTGCCATCTGATAGATTAGAGTTTTGTGAAAAAATCCCCAAAGTTGATGGGGCTATCTCTACTCTTGCTAAACGTACTACTATTCCTACGGCAGATAGTACTTCTTTTAAGGATCCTTTAGATAGGAAGCTTGAATCCTTTCTAAGGAAGGCTTATTTATGTTCAGGTAATCTTCTTACACCGGCTGATGTTGCTGCAGCTTCCACTTTCTGGTTGGAGGCTTTAGCGCAACAAGTGTCAGACCATAATGCTTATAGCATTGTTAAACTTCTTCAACATGCTAATAACTTTGTTTGTGATGCCATTTTCGATATCATTAGAATTGATGTCAGGTATATGTCTTTAGCTATTTTAGCTAGAAGAGCTTTATGGCTTAAGTCTTGGAATGCAAATATGACTCCTAAGTCAACGTTGCTTTCTCTTTCTTTCCAAGGTAATAAATTATTTGGTTCTCAGTTAGATTCAATGATTTCAACTGTTACTGGGGGGAAGGGAGCCTTTTTGCCTCAGGACAAGAAATCTAAAGGTAAATATAGGGCTGCTAATCGTTTTCGTTCCTTTCGTCAGAATAAGGAACAAAAGCCTGATCCTTCCCCTAAAAGAACAGTTTCCGTTTGGAAACCTCCAGTCTGGAATAAATCGAAGCCTTTTAGAAAGTCAAAACCAGCTCCCAAATCCGCATGAAGGTGCGGTCCTGATTCCAGCACAGCTGGTAGGGGGCAGGTTACGATTTTTCAAAGATGTTTGGATCAATTCGATTCAAAGTCTTTGGATTCAGAACATTGTTTCACAAGGGTACAGAATAGGTTTCAAGATAAGACCACCTGTGAGAAGATTTTTTCCCTCACGCATTCCAGTAAACCCAGTAAAGGCTCAGGCGTTTCTGAAATGTGTTTCAGACCTAGAGTCGGCTGGGGTAATTGTGCCAGTTCCAGTTCTGGAACGGGGTCTGGGGTTTTACTCAAATCTATTCATTGTACCAAAGAAGGAGAATTCCTTCAGACCAGTTCTGGATCTAAAAATATTGAATCGTTATGTAAGGATACCAACATTCAAAATGGTGACTATAAGGACTATTCTGCCTTTTGTTCAGCAAGGGCATTATATGTCAACAATAGACTTACAGGATGCATATCTTCATATTCCTATCCATCCAGATCACTATCAGTTTCTGAGATTCTCTTTTCTAGACAAGCATTACCAGTTTGTTGCTCTTCCGTTTGGCCTAGCAACAGCTCCAAGGATCTTTTCAAAGGTTCTCTGTGCCCTTCTCTCTGTAATCAGAGAACAGGGTATTGCGGTATTTCCTTATTTGGACAATATCTTGGTACTTGCTCAGTCTTTACATTCTGCAGAATCTCATATGAATCAACTTGTGTTGTTTCTTCAAAGACATGGTAGGAGGATCAATTTACCAAAGAGTTCCTTGATTCCTCAGACAAGGGTAACCTCTTTGGGTTTCCAAATAGATTCAGTGTCCATGACTTTGTCTCTAACAGAAAAGAGACGTCTGAAATTAGTTTCAGCTTGTCGAAACCTTCAGTCTCAATCATTCCCTTCGGTAGCTTTGTGCATGGAAATTCTAGGTCTCATGACTGCTGCATCGGACGCGATCCCTTTTGCTCGTTTTCACATGAGACCTCTCCAGCTTTGTATGCTGAACCCATGGTGCAGGGATTATACAAAGATATCACAATTAATATCCTTAAATCCCAATGTTCGATCTTCTTTGACTTGGTGGTTGGATCACCATCGTTTAATTCAAGGGGCCTCTTTTGTTCGTCCAACCTGGACTGTGATCTCAACAGATGCGAGTCTTTCAGGTTGGGGAGCTGTATGGGGATCTCTGACAGCGCAGGGGGTTTGGGAATCTCAGGAGGCGAGATTACCAATCAACATTTTGGAACTCTGTGTGATTTTCAGAGCTCTTCAGTTCTGGCCTCTTCTGAAGAGAGAATCGTTTATTTGTTTTCAGACAGACAATGTCAGAACCGTGGCATATGTCAATCATCAAGGGGGGACTCACAGTTCTCAGGCTATGAAAGAAGTATCTCGGATACTTGTATGGGCGGAATCCAGCTCCTGTCTAATTTCTGCGGTTCACATCCCAGGTATAGACAATTGGGAAGCGGATCATCTCAGTCGCCAGACGTTACATCTGGGCGAATGGTCTCTTCACCCAGAGGTATTTCTTCAGATTTTTCAAATCTGGGGTCTTCCAGAAATAGATCTGATGGCCTCTCATCTAAACAAGAAACTTCCCAGGTATCTGTCCAGATCCAGGGATCCTCAGGCAGAAGCGGTGGACGCGCTGTCACTTCCTTGGAATTATCAACCTGCTTATATCTTTCCGCCTCTAGTTCTTCTTCCAAAAGTGATTTCCAAAATCCTAATGGAGCATTCGTTTGTTCTGCTGGTGGCTCCAGCATGGCCACACAGGTTTTGGTATGCGGATCTCGTTCGGATGGCCAGTTGCCATCCTTGGACACTTCTGTTAAGGCCAGACCTTCTATCTCAAGGCCCATTTTCCATCAGGATCTAAAATCATTAAATTTGAAGGTATGGAGATTGAACGCTTAATACTTAGTCATAGAGGTTTCTCTGATTCAGTGATTAATACTATGTTATAGGCTCATAAATCTGTGTCTAGAAAGATCTATT
Organism: Bombina bombina; assembly: GCF_027579735.1. Classification (NCBI taxonomy): domain Eukaryota; kingdom Metazoa; phylum Chordata; class Amphibia; order Anura; family Bombinatoridae; genus Bombina; species Bombina bombina. Next base: position 111,457,279 of record NC_069506.1, on the reverse strand, counting down.
ACCGAGTCTGGAAGACTTACATTTCTTGGTGTTCTTCACATAAATTCTCTTGGCATTCTTTTAGAATTCCTAGAATTTTACAGTTTCTTCAGGATGGTTTGGAAAAAGGTTTGCCTGCAAGTTCCTTGAAAGGACAATTCTCTGCTCTTTCTGTACTTTTTCACAGAAAGATTGCTAATCATCCTGATATTCATTGTTTTGTACAGGCTTTGGTTCGTATTAAGCCTGTCATTAAGTCAATTTCACCTCCTTGGAGTCTTAATTTGGTTCTGAGGGCTTTACAGGCTTCTCCGTTTGAACCTATGCATTCTCTGAACATTAAATTACTTTCTTGGAAAGTTTTATTCCTTTTGGCCATCTCTTCTGCTAGAAGAGTTTCTGAGTTATCTGCTCTTTCTTGTGAATCTCCTTTTCTGATTTTTCATCAGGATAAGGCAGTGTTGCGGACTTCATTTAATTTTTTACCTAAAGTTGTGAATTCTAACAACATTAGTAGAGAAATTGTTGTCCCTTCTTTGTGTCCTAATCCTAAGAATTCTCTGGAGAGATCTTTACATTCTTTGGATGTAGTTAGAGCTTTGAAATATTATGTTGAAGCTACTAAAGATTTCAGGAAGACTTCTAGTCTATTTGTTGTCTTTTCTGGTTCTAAGAAAGGTCAGAAGGCTTCTGCCATTTCTTTGGCATCTTGGTTAAAGTCTTTGATTCATCATGCTTATGTGGAGTCTGGTAGATCCCTGTCTCAAAGGATTACGGCTCATTCTACTAGGTCAGTTTCTATTTCCTGGGCTTTTAAGAATGAAGCTTCTGTTGATCAGATTTGCAAAGCAGCAACCTGGTCTTCTTTGCATACTTTTACTAAATTCTACCATTTTGATGTTTTTTCTTCTTCTGAAACAGTTTTTGGTAGAAAAGTACTTCAGGCAGCTGTTTCAGTTTGATTCTTCTGCTTATAATTTCAGTTTTTTTCATATTAAGATTAAAACTTTTTGATTTCGGTTATGGATTATTTTTTCAGCGGAATTGGCTGTCTTTATTTAATCCCTCCCTCTCTAGTGACTCTTGCGTGGAAGTTCCACATCTTGGGTATCTGCTATCCCATACGTCACTAGCTCATGGACTCTTGCCAATTACATGAAAGAAAACATAATTTATGTAAGAACTTACCTGATAAATTCATTTCTTTCATATTGGCAAGAGTCCATGAGGCCCACCCTTTTTGTGGTGGTTATGATTTTTTTGTATAAAGCACAGTTATTCCAATTCCTTGTTTGATGCTTTCGCTCCTTTCTTATCACCCCACTTCTTGGCTATTCGTTAAACTGAATTGTGGGTGTGGTTAGGGGTGTATTTATAGGCATTTTGAGGTTTGGGAAACGTTGCCCCTCCTGTTAGGAATGTATATCCCATACGTCACTAGCTCATGGACTCTTGCCAATATGAAAGAAATTAATTTATCAGGTAAGTTCTTAAATAAATTATGTTTTTTGCTGGGCATTGCCCCAAAGTAATCAGCTCTTTTACCTGTAAAAAAAGAAATACAACCCCCCCGACATTAAAACCCACCACCCACACACCCAACCTTACTCTAAAACCCACCCAATCCCCCCTTAAAAAAACCTAACACTAACCCCTTGAAGATCACCCTACCTTGAGCCGTCTTCACCCAGCCGGGCAGAAGTCTTCATCGAATCCGGGCAGAAGAGGACATCCAGACGGCAGAAGTCTTCATCCAAGTGGCATCTTCTATCTTCTTCCATTCGACGAGGAGCGGCTCCATCTTGAAGACATCCGACGCGGAGCATCCTCTTCCATCGACGGCGACTGTAGAATGAAGGTTCCTTTAAATAACGTCATCCAAGATGGTGTCCCTTCAATTCCGATTGGCTAATAGAATTCTATCAGCCAATCGGAATTAAGGTAGGAAAAATCCTATTGGATTGACCTCGCATTCTATTGGCTGATTGTAACAGCCAATAGAATGCGACCTCAATCCTATTGGCTGATTAGATCCATCAGCCAATAGGATTTTTCCTACCTTAATACCGATTGGCTGATTCTATCAGCCAATCGGAATTGAAGGGACGCCATCTTGGATGACGTCATTTAAAGAAGCCCATTCTACAGTCGCCGTCGATGGAAGAGGATGCTCCACGTCGGATGTCTTCAAGATGGAGCCGCTCCTCGTCGGATGGAAGAAGATAGAAGATGCCGCTTGGATGAAGACTTCTACCGGACTGGATGTCCTCTTCTGCCTGGATTAGATGAAGACTTCTGGCCGGATCGGATGAAGACTTCTGCCCGGCTGGGTGAAGACGGCTCAAGGTAGGGTGATCTTCAAGGGGTTAGTGTTAGTTTTTTTTAAGGGGGGATTGGCTGTGTTTTTGAGTAAGGTTGGGTGTGTGGGTGGTGGATTTTAATGTTGGGGGGGTTGTATTTCTTTTTTTACAGGTAAGAGCTGATTACTTTGGGGCAATGCCCCGCAAAAAGCCCTTTTAAGGGCTATTTGTAATTAAGTATAGGGTAGGGAATTTTATTATTTTGGGGGGCTTTTCTATTTTATTAGGGGGCTTAGATTAGGTGTAATTAGTTTAAACTTCTTGTAATTTTTTAATTTTCTGTAATTTAGTGTTTGTTTGTTTTTGTAGTTTATTTTATTTAATTGTATTTAATTTTAGCTGATTGTAGTTAATTAATTTAATTTAATTTATTTAATGATAGTGTAGTGTTAGGTGTAATTGTAACTTAGGTTAGGATTTATTTTACAGGTAAATTTGTATTTATTTTAACTAGATAGCTATTAAATAGTTATTAACTATTTAATAACTATTGTACCTAGTTAAAATAAATACAAAGTTACCTGTAAAATAAAAATAAATCATAAAATAGTTACAATGTAATTATATTGTAGCTATCTTAGGGTTTATTTTATAGGTATTTAGTTTTAAATAGGAATCATTTAGTTAACAATAGTAAATTTATTTAGATTTATTTAAATAATATTTAAGTTAAGGGGTGTTAGGGTTAGGGTTAGACTTAGGTTTAGGGGTTAATAACTTTATTATAGTGGCGGCGACGTTGGCAGCGGCAGATTAGGGGTTAATAAATTTAATAGGCTATGTGGGCTATGGCGGTTTAGGGGTTAATACTTGAATCGGTTTATTGCGTTGTGGGTTAATTGCGGATTAAGGTTTAATAGTTTTAAGAGGTAGTTTGTGATGCTGAGGTTGGCGGATTTAGGGGTTAATAATTTAGTTATTACTTGCGGTGTGGGTTTGATGGCGGATATAGGGGTTAATAGTTTAAATAGGCATATTGCGTTGTCGGGGGTTGTCGGTCTAGGGGTTAATACATTTAATATTAGTAATGAGAGGGGTGGATTGCCAATATAGGGGTTTTACGTGTCAGGCTTATTTTTGGGAGGCATGTTAGACTTTTACGGGAGATTTGTTATTTTCTTTACTTTTCTTAGGTGCCGGCAGTTTCTAAAGTGCCGTAAGTCACTGGCGACTCCAGAAATTTGTATTTACGCTTATTTCTGGACATTGCTAGTTTATCAGACTTACGCCACTTAGGAAATGCCGGCGCCATATATGTAATACCCCGATGTGCGAGTTGAAATTACGGGCGGCGTGGGTTTCTGCACTTATGCTGAAACCTGCACCGTATATTTATAGCGTCCATGGTGGGAGGTGGAAGAGATAAAGATCTAAAATTTTAATTTTCAATTGTTCTTTCTAACTATTGTAGAGAGACAGAGATAAGAAAGAGAAGTATTTGAGTGATACGATACCGAGATCCAATCTGTCAGCAAGCCAAGCCTATTGTGATGGGCTGTGGTTTCAAAGAGCAAATCCAGCTATTTATTTTGCAAAAAGAAGCATAAACAAGCAATTTCTCATACATTTATACATTTCAGCAGGTATAACAAGTCATGGGGAACGCATTTAGGGAAAAACAATTTTACAGTGAACCAGGCCCGGCGTCATGGGGGGCATTGAGGGGCACGCCCCCCCAGCGAGAATGATATGCCCCTCAAAATTGCCTCTTATTCACTAAAACGGGCACGAAAAGATTATGCAGGCCAGAATAGTGTTTATATTTTGGCACTGAGTCTGCGTAATCTTTTCACGCCCGTTTTAGTGAATGTGCGGGACGCTGCCTGAGCGTGAGTAGGCTCAGGCCAGCTGGTTCCTCCCGCTGCGCCTGGCCATGGACTCAGTGTTTAACGATGGTATCAGCATCATCGCACAGGAAACCCTGGAGGGCAGGAGGACAAGGAATAGGACAGGGTGGACAGTCTTAACACCGAGCAGTCCGGGGACATGTGCTCGGCCTCACATTTTGCTCTGATTAACGCTTACAGTGACATCAAGGAGAGGCTGAGTACCCAGAAAAGGGAGAATGTGACCCTGCAGACGCGGCTCAAAGTGTACGAGGAAAAGGTGAGGCAGATACCCTGGTGGACTAATATACATGATATATGAATTCTATAAAATTATTATAATTGTATTGTTTAAGAATATGTATGTTTTATTTACGTGTATATACACAGGTAGAATGTTCTAATATGAAGGTGGCTCAGGGTGCAGTGAGGCAAACACCAGTGCATATATTGTATAAAGGTGTTTTTAGATAGCGTATCCACTGCAGAGTTACAATGTAAATTCTTGTCAGTACTTTAAAAACCGGGATCAGACCATTTTAGATCTGTGCCCGCCCACAAAAATCTAATGCCCCTCTAGTGTTGGCCTGCAGTGAACTGTCTCTTTAAGTATTGTGCCTAAATGCTATACAAACTACTGATGTGTGTTTGTTTTATACTAATTACTATAGTATACATTTAGGTGAAGTATTCCACTACTTGGATTTGGTCAGAGGTTTAGAGCACCATCAGTTTATCACTTGAGCGATGGACAGTTTTTTTAGCATGTTCCCACTGAAGTATTTTACGTGAGATTTAGTGTAGTTTAAACCTTTTCAGGTAGGAGGGTAGAACTGCAGATAATTTTCACATTATGCACACAGGTTTTATATTGCTATATGTTACACTATTGTTCTTTTTCAGATTTGACATTCCTTGGTAATTTTAGCTAGAAAGCTAGAATCCTTATGTAATAACTATATATTTCTCACACTAAATGTTATACGAGATTAACCAAGAGTAAGCAGTGGGCCTTAAAAAGACAGTCTACAATAGAATTGTTATTGTTTAAAAAGATAGATAGTCCCTTTATTACCCATTCCCCAGTTTTGCACAGCCAACATGGTTATATTAATATACTTTTTACCTTGTATCTAAGCCTCTTATGACAGCCCCCTGATCACATGACTTTTAATTTATTATCTATCGACTTGCATTTTAGCCAATTAGTGCTGTGTTGTGCTGATTCTTAAAGGGACAGTCAAGTCCAATTTTTTTTTTTCATGTTTTAGATAGGGCATGCAATTTTAAACAACTTCCCAATTTACTTTTATCACCAATTTTGCTTTGTTCTTTTGGTATTCTTAGTTGAAAACTAAAACTAGGAGGTTCATATGCTAATTTCTTAGACCTTGAAGACTGCCTATAATCTGAATACATTTTGACCACTAGAGGGCATTAGTTCACATGTTTCATATAGATAACATTGAGCTCATGCACGTAAAGTGACCTAGGACTGGGCACTGATTGACTAAACTGCATGTCTGTCAAAAGAACTGAAATAAGGGGGCAGTCAGCAGAAGCTTAGATACAAGATAATTACAGAGGTAAAACGTGTATTATTAGAACTGTGTTGGTTTTGCAAAACTGGGGAATGGGTAATAAAGGGATTATCTTTCTTTTTAAACAACAAAAATTCTGGTGTTGACTGTCCCTTTAAATAACTCCACAGGCATGCGCACAATGTTATCAATATGGCTTACATGAGCTAGCAGTCTCCTGTTGTAAAAAGCTAATAAAAAAAGCATGTGATAAGAGGCTGTTTGTAGTGACTTAGAAACAGACAGAAATGTAGAGGTTTAAATGTTATAAAGTATATTAATATAACAATGTTGGTTGTGCAAAGCTGGGAAATGGGTAAAACAGGGAATTATCTATCTTTTCAAACAATAACAATTTGTGTTCACTGTCCCTTTAAAGCTGTAGGCCAACCATCAACAACTTTGGTGGTCTTGGAAAATAAAACTACACTTTAAGGACACATTTCCTTTAGGTCTGTTTAATATGTAGTACTAGTATTCATTTCCAGACAGTTGAGGTCTGATTTCCTATGGGTCTATTAAATGTGAAAAAAATATACGTTGTTGGCCTTATTGGCAGGGAAAAGGTTAATGTTAATTATGCTGTAGAGAACATAAGAGGTTAATATGAAAACCTTCTTGGGTTTCCAGGCGTTGTTGCTCATTCCCCTGTTCCTTGCTAACATCTTATTGTCAGTATAGCACATTCTTGTGGTTTGGAACGGTGCAGAGGGATTATTCTGACCGTTCTGTGTTTCATGCTGGCATTGCCCTCAAAGCATAAACTCACGCCTTATTTTTTTCCATTAATGATCTTATATGTGGGTGAAAACTAGATACAGAGATACCGGTTCTGAAACGTATGAATTTATGTTGTACAAAATAGAGGTTAACTCTTTATTGGCAGAATACAAAAACCACAACAAAATAGTTGAGTAACAAAATACTTAGACATAAAGCTTCTAACTTTCTAGCTGTGTGTTTTAGAGAACACATTGAAAGCATTATACAAAGGTTTTGGCATAATACAAGGGATCCAAGTCTTCCAAATGCTTCAGTCAAAATGTAAAAAAAAAATGACTGTATTTTTACTATATTACTCATTTTTTTATACAAAAAAAAGAGTGTTTAAAGGGACATTAAACCCAATTTTTTTTCTTTCATGGTTTAGAAAGAGCATGTAATTTGAAACACGTTTCTAATTTACTTCTAATATCTAATTTGTCTAATTCTCTTGGTATCCTTTGTTGAAAAGCATATCTATATAGGCTCTGTAGCTGCTGGTTGGAGACTGCACATAGATGCCTTGTGTGATTGGATCACCCATGTGCGTTACTATTTCTTCAATAAAGGATATCTAAAGAATAAAACAAATGAGATAATAGAAGTAAATTGGAATGTTGTTTAAAACTGTATTTTCTATCTGAATCATGAAATAATTTTTGGGCGTTTCGTGTCCCTTTAAGACAAGCTAAATGGCCAACAAATGAAACAAAAACATTTGAATGCACCCAAGAATTTGACAGAGAAAGATCTCATGTAGTTCCCTAGCTAAAGGGGCAGCTGCCATGGCACAAGGAAAATTCATATTTGCTAAAAATAAAAATCTTCAGTTCAGTTAAACAGCAGCATTGCACGAAACATACAAAGTTCTAGTGACTGTTACAGAGGAAGCAAATACAGACTTAACAGAAAAGCTTGTGAATTCTATTAGGTAAAATACTTGGTTAAGCAGTCAGAGCTTCCTGTAGTTTTGTTGATCCTGGCTCAAGCATCAAGTACTTTACCAGAGAAGGGTTTTCAAAGCAGCAATGCCCCACCAAATAATGTCACTTACTGTAAGGCTTTCATTATTCCTGCATGTGTGTCCGATCAAATCAGGCTTGATGGGTATTATCACTATTTAAAAAACAAACAAGGTAGACTTACACACAAAAAGGATTTGTGTTTATATTAGTTAAAGGGATACTAAACCCAAATATTTCCTTTTATGATTCAGATAGAGAATGCAATTTTAAGCATTTTTTCTTCATTCTTTTGCTATCTTTATTTAAATAGCAGGAATTTAAAGCTTAGGAGCAGGCCCATTTTTGGTTCAGAACCTGGGTTATGCTTGGTTATTGGTGGCTAAATGTAGCCACCAATAAAGCAAGCGCTATCCAGGGTGCTGAACCTAAAATGGGCCGGTTCCTAAGCTTTACATTCCTGCTTGTTAAATAAAGCTACGCCCACAAACTGTTCAGACATGCCCACCGACTGCTATAAACGCCCATAATCCCATCCACTATCAACCTTTGACCCTGCCCCATACTTATTTGACTCTGCCCACCAAATGGCTACGGCTCCCCTCAACCTCATGAGTCACTAATACTTAGCCACAAATGTTAGGGGGTATGCTGCATGACATGCTGTTACATTTACACTTTATGCATTGTATTATTTTCTATTTGAATGCATCTATATAGCAGTGCTTTTAAGATAGTGATTTAACCAATTCTGCTTATGCTTTGAAACTTTCTGTACAACTTTTACAAATAAGGATCATACTTTTACAAATGACAAATTATACTGTATTTGTATTTGTTCTATGTAAAATAAAACAGACAGTTTCAGAAAGTGAAAGAAACAAAGGGGTTCCCAGGGTCGTCTCAATCTCTCTCGCAATTCTCATGATAATCTCTAAGCATGTTACACCTGCAGCCCTCACTGATTTATATTGCCAGCTGTATGCCAGTGAAGTTTGCTCAAACTTCCTAATAAACTTATTTAACTGACAGAAAAGAAATGTATACTAAACTAGAGGCAAAATCAACTTGAATTGATGTGAAATAATTTGAGTTTAATTTGTATTTGCTGTAAACTGAGACTTTGGGGCATATTTATCAAGCTCTGAATGGAGCTTGATGCCCTGTGTTTCTGGTAAGCCTGCAGGCTCGCCAGAAACAGCAGTTATGAAGCAGCAGTCACAAAGACCGCTGCTCCATAACCTGTCCGCCTGATCACCACAATTCAACCCGATCGAGTACGATCGGGTTGTTTCACACCCTCTGCTGGCGGTCTATAGGCCGTGAGTCTGCAGGGGGCGGCGTTGCACCAGCAGCTCTTGTGAGCTGCTGGTGCAATGCTGAATATGGCAAGCGTATTGCTCACTGTATTCAGCGAGGTCTGTCGGACCAGATCCGCACTGTCGGATCAGGTCCGACAGACCTTGATAACTATGGGCCTTTATATCAGTGTCCCCTGTTAACTTTATTACTTTCTATTTTTGAGGCATCTATCATTTCTCTGGAACTTTCAGGTTCCACCCTTTTTCTTAGAGAATTCAGTGAGTTCAGCCCCTGTGAAGTCTGTGCTACAATTTCTCCCCAAGCTGCAGAATTTTTGATCAACAGGTTCCTTATGGCTTAGAAGCTTCAAGTGTCTGGAGAACACAAAGCAATCTGGAAAGAGACATTGTGAAGATGGTAGAGGGCATGGCAGTTTGTGAGGACTTTGGAGTAATATGTATTGGGTACTTGTAAATCACAGGTAATCACCCGTAAGGGTCTCAAGGCGCTGCTCATTTTATTGACCGTGGAAGGATGAAAGGCTGAGTGGACCTCGCTGGGGATCAAACCTGCAACCTTTAGGTTGCAACAGAGCTCAGCCACAGTGCCTTAGCATGCTGAGCTAATCTGTCCAGCTATTTAGTAGTCATGGTCTCCTATTATTCATAAGCTTTAATTTGGTTTGAGATGTTCTTGTGACTTCTTTTTTACTTTCATAAAATCAATAAAAAATAATGTCGTGTGCATAATTTAATACATTGAAAAACTGATCTATTTAATCACAAACAGTTATTCGTTCACATATCAGTGAGTTTAGGCAGAATATAAAATGTTTAGTCACGCATAATGAGACAACTTTGCAATATAGTTAATTTATTTTGCCCCTTTTTCATGTAATTTAACTCTGAAAATTGAGCCATTTCTAATTCTCAGAACATGAAATGCCCCCTGCTGACTTCTCAAGGTTAACTCTGCTACATATCTGTCCCTAATTGGCTTTATCAGATAGCAACTGGAAAACTATTCCCTTTATACTAACTTTGTGACAGTGACTAGGCTTATTGTCTATAGACTAAACCCCAGATTGGCTCCTCTAACTGGCTGATATGCTATTCTGTAGCAACACAAGAGAAATGTTTTGTAATTACAAGGTGTTAAAATACTGTCCCTTTAATTCTGATTATCAAGAAATAGATACAAATATTTGGTGAGATGCTTAAAGGATCAATACATACAGTAAAATTACACAATAAAAAGACAGTGCAATATTACTTATTCTGTATTTAAAAAGAGCCAATGGGGGACCGAATGAACAGAGGCCCCTTTTACCAGAATTTGTTTTTTGCTCCCCCCCTACTATTACTACACAGGTGCTGGATATCTGAAGAACCTATTAAATCCCCACACCACTTCCCTCTGTGCTACCAAAAAAAAAGCCAGCCGTTCTGTCCAAGTTAAAAGTAAATGACAGTTGGGGGTGCTTGTGTGATAATAATTAAAGGGACAGTCTACTCCAGAATTGTTATTGTTTAAAAAGATAGATAATCCCTTTATTACACATTTCCCAGTTTTGCACAACCAACACGGTTATATTAATATACTTTTTACCTCTGTGATTACCTTGTATCTAAGCCTCTGCAGACTGCCCCCTTATCTCAGTGCTTTTGAAAGACATGCATTGTAGCCAATCAGTGCTGACCCCTAAATAACCCCATGGGAGTGAGCACAATGTTATCTAAATGACACACATGAGCCAGCACTGTCTAACTGTGAAAAACTGTCAAAATGCACTGAGGTAGGAGGTAACAGTTTAGAAATCAGTAAATTGGAAAGTTTTTTAAAATTGCATACCCTATCTGAATCATGAAAGTTTCATTTTGACTAGACTGTCCCTTTAACGTATGAGCCGGTATTAGTGGTGCAGTAATCTATACCTTAGTATCTCAGAGCTTGACAACTACTTGCCCAAACGTAGTGTACACACTGAAAGCATGAATGGGCGAAATAAAGAAAAAAATTGGAAAAAGGAAATATTTTTCTTCTTGAAATGTAGGTTACAAATATAACCTAGTAGAAAAGAGAAATAGCAGGAACTCCAAGGTGAAGGTATAACAAATCCAAACTTTATTCCAAAACATATTTGGCAAATTTAAAAAGTCTCCAGGACCTCAAAAACATAATTTATGCTTACCTGATAAATTTATTTCTCTTGTAGTGTATCCAGTCCACGGATCATCCATTACTTGTGGGATATTCTCCTTCCCCAACAGGAAGTTGCAAGAGGATCACCCACAGCAGAGCTGCTATATAGCTCCTCCCCTAACTGCCATATCCAGTCATTCGACCGAAACAAGCCGAGAAAGGAGAAACCATAGGGTGCAGTGGTGACTGAAGTTTAATTAAAATTTAGACCTGCCTTAAAAGGACAGGGCGGGCCGTGGACTGGATACACTACAAGAGAAATAAATTTATCAGGTAAGCATAAATTATGTTTTCTCTTGTTAAGTGTATCCAGTCCACGGATCATCCATTACTTGTGGGATACCAATACCAAAGCTTAAGTACACGGATGATGGGAGGAACAAGGCAGGAACTTAAACGGAAGGAACCACTGCCTGTAGAACCTTTCTCCCAAAAACAGCCTCTGAAGAAGCAAAAGTATCAAATTTGTAAAATTTTGAAAAGGTATGAAGCGAAGACCAAGTCGCAGCCTTGCAAATCTGTTCAACAGAGGCCTCATTTTTAAAGGCCCAGGTAGAATCCACAGCTCTAGTAGAATGAGCTGTAATTCTTTCAGGGGGCTGCTGTCCAGCAGTCTCATATGCTAAACGGATTATACTCTGAATCCAAAAAGAAAGAGAGGTTGCCGAGGCCTTTTGACCTCTCCTCTGTCCAGAGTAAATAACAAACAGGTGAGATGTTTGGCGAAAATCTTTAGTAGCCTGCAAGTAAAAACTTCAATGCACGGACTACGTCTAGATTATGCAAAAGACGTTCCTTCTTTGAAGAAGGATTAGGGCATAATGATGGAACAACAATCTCTTGATTGATATTCTTGTTAGAAACCACCTTAGGTAAAAACCCAGGTTTTGTACGCAGAACTACTTTATCTGAATGAAAGATCAGATAAGGAGAATCACAATGTAAGGCAGATAACTCCGAGACTCTTCGAGCCGAGGAAATATCCATCAGAAAAAGAACTTTCCATGATAGAAGTTTAATATCAATAGAATGAAGGGGTTCAAACGGAACCCCTTGAAGAACTTTAAGAACCAAGTTTAAGCTCCATGGGGGAGCAACAGGTTTAAAAACAGGCTTAATTCTAACTAAAACCTGACAAAATGCCTGAACGCCTGGAACTTCTGCCAGACGCTTGTGTAAAAGAATAGACAGAGCAGAAATCTGTCCCTTTAAAGAACTAGATGATAGTCCTTTGTCCAAACCCTCTTGGAGGAAGGACAATATCCTAGGAATCCTAACCCTACTCCATGAGTAATTCTTGGATTCACACCAATGAAGATATTTACGCCAAATCTTGTGGTAAATTTTCCTGGTGACAGGCTTTCGTGCCTGTATTAAGGTATCAATTACTGACTCGGAGAAGCCACGCTTTGATAGGATCAAGCGTTCAATCTCCATGCAGTCAGTCTCAGAGAAAGTAGATTCGGATGATTGAAAGGACCTTGTATTAGAAGGTCTTGTCTCAGAGGCAGAGTCCATGGTGGAAAGGATGACATGTCCACTAGGTCTGCATACCAGGTCCTGTGTGGCCACGCAGGCGCTATCAATATCACCGATGCTCTCTCCTGTTTGATTTTGGCAATCAGACGAGGGAGCAGAGGAAACGGTGGAAACACATAGGCCAGGTTGAAGAACCAAGGCGCTGCTAGAGCATCTATCAGTGCCGCTTCTGGGTCCCTGGACCCGTAACAAGGAAGCTTGGCGTTCTGGAGAGACGCCATGAGATCCAGTTCTGGTTTGCCCCAACGGAGAACCAATTGAGCAAACACCTCCGGATGGAGTTCCCACTCCCCCGGATGAAAAGTCTGACGACTTAGAAAATCCGCCTCCCAGTTCTCTACCCCTGGGATATGGATCGCTGATAGGTGGCAAGAGTGAGTCTCTGCCCAGTGAATTATCTTGGAGACTTCTGACATCGCTAGGGAACTCCTGGTCCCCCCTTGATGGATGATGTAAGCCACAGTCGTGATGTTGTCCGACTGAAATCTGATGAACCTCAGTGTTGCTAACTGAGGCCAAGCTAGAAGAGCATTGAATATTGCTCTTAACTCCAGAATATTTATTGGGAGGAGTTTCTCCTCCTGAGTCCATGAACCCTGAGCCTTCAGGGAGTTCCAGACTGCACCCCAACCTAGAAGGCTTGCGTCTGTTGTTACAATGGTCCAATCTGGCCAGCGAAAGGTCATACCTTTGGACAGATGGACCCGAGATAACCACCAGAGAAGAGAATCTCTGGTTTCCTGATCCAGATTTAGTAGAGGGGACAAATCTGTGTAATCCCCATTCCACTGACTGAGCATGCATAATTGCAGCGGTCTGAGATGCAGGCGTGCAAATGGCACTATGTCCATCGCCGCTACCATTAAGCCGATTACTTCCATGCACTGAGCCACCGTGGGGCGCGGAATGGAGTGAAGAACACGGCAAGCATTTAGAAGTTTTGATAACCTGGACTCAGTCAGGTAAATTTTAATTTCTATAGAATCTATCAGAGTCCCTAGGAAGGAAACCCTTGTGAGAGGAGATAGAGAACTCTTTTCTTCGTTCACTTTCCACCCATGCGACCTCAGAAATGTCAGAACTATCTCTGTATGAGACTTGGCAATTTGAAAGCTTGACGCCTGTATCAGGATGTCGTCTAGGTAAGGAGCCACCGCTATGCCTCGCGGTCTTAGAACCGCCAGAAGTGAGCCCAGAACCTTTGTAAAAATTCTTGGGGCTGTAGCCAACCCGAATGGAAGAGCTACAAACTGGTAATGCCTGTCTAGAAAGGCAAACCTCAGGAACCGATGATGATTCTTGTGGATCGGAATGTGAAGGTAGGCATCCTTTAAGTCCACTGTGGTCATGTACTGACCCTCTTGGATCATGGGTAAAATGGTTCGAATAGTTTCCATCTTGAATGATGAAACTCTGAGGAATTTGTTTAGGATCTTTAGATCCAAAATTGGTCTGAAGGTTCCCTCTTTTTTGGGAACCACAAACAGATTTGAATAAAACCCCTGTCCTTGTTCCGTCCGCGGAACTAGATGGATCACTCCCATTACAAGGAGGTCTTGCACGCAGCTTAGGAATGCCTCTTTCTTTATCTGGTTTGCAGATAATCTTGAAAGGTGAAATCTCCCTTGTGGGGTAGAAGCTTTGAAGTCCAGAAGATATCCCTGAGATATGATCTCCAACGCCCAGGGATCCTGAACATCTCTTGCCCATGCCTGGGCAAAGAGAGAGAGTCTGCCCCCTACTAGATCCAGAGTCGGATAGGGGGCCGCTCCTTCATGCTGTCTTGGAGGCAGCAGCAGGCTTTCTGGCCTGCTTGCCCTTGTTCCAGAACTGGGTAGGTTTCCAGGCCTGCTTAGATTGAGGAAAAGTTCCCTCTTGTTTTGAAGTAGAGGGAGCTGATCCTGCACCTGCCTTGAAATTTTGAAAGGCACGAAAATTAGACTGTTTGGCCCTTGATTTAGCCCTGTCCTGAGGAAGGGTATGACCCTTACCTCCAGTAATGTCAGCAATAATTTCTTTCAAACCAGGCCCGAATAAGGTCTGCCCCTTGAAAGGAATGTTAAGTAATTTAGACTTTGAAGTCACATCAGCTGACCAGGATTTAAGTCATAGCGCCCTATGCACCTGGATGGCGAATCCGGAATTCTTAGCCGTTAGTTTAGTCAAATGAACAATGGCATCAGAAACAAATGAGTTAGCTAGCTTAAGTGTTCTAAGCTTGTAAATAATTTCAGTCAATAGAGCTGTATGGATGGCCTCTTCCAGGGCCTCAAACCAGAACGCCGCCTCAGCAGTGACAGTCGCAATGCATGTAAGGGGCTGTAAAATAAAACCTTGTTGAATAAACATTTTCTTAAGGTAAGCCTCTAATTTTTATCCATTGGATCTGAAAAATCACAACTGTCCTCAACCGGGATAGTGGTACGCTTTGCTAAAGTAGAAACTGCTCCCTCCACCTTAGGGACTGTCGGCCATAAGTCCTGTGTAGTGGTATCTATTGGAAACATTTTTCTAAATATAGGAGGTGGGGAAAAGGGTCTATCCCACTCCTTACTAATAATTTCTGTAAGCCTTTTAGGTATTGGAAAAACATCAGTACTCACTGGCACTGCATAGTATTTATCCAGCCTACAAAATTTCTCTGGCACTGCAATTGTGTCACAGTCATTCAGAGCAGCTAATACCTCCCCAAGTAACACACGGAGGTTCTCAAGCTTAAAGGGACACTCAAGTCAAAATTAAACTTCATGATTCAGATACAGCATGCAATTTTAAACAACTTTCCAATTTACTTCCATTAACAAAATGTGCACAGTCTTTTTATATTTACACTTTTTGAGTCACCAACTCCTACTGAGCATGTGCAAGAATTCACAGCATATACGTATATGCATTTGTGATTGGCTGATGGCTGTCACATGATACAGGGGGAGTGGAAATAGACATAACTTTGCAATTTATTTTACAAAAATCTACTACTCATTTGAAGTTTAGACTAAGTGCTATTGCATTGTCTTCTTATCATGCATTTGTCAATTATGCAAATCTACAGTGTTGACTGGTCCTTTAAATTTAAAATTAGAAATCTCTGAATCAGGTCTCCCCGATTCAGAGACGTCACCCACAGACTGAAGCTCTCCGTCCTCAGGTTCTGCATTTTTGACGCAGTATCAGACATGGCTCTTACGCGCTCTGTATCTCGTCTAACCCCAGAGCTATCGTGCTTGCCTCTCAATTCAGGCAATCTGGCTAATACCTGTGACAGGGTATTATTCATGATTGCAGCCATGTCCTGCAAAGTAATCGCTATGGGCATCCCTGATGTACTTGGCGCCATATTAGCGTGCGTCCCTCGAGCGGGAGGCGAAGGGTCCGACACGTGGGGAGAGTTAGTCGGCATAACTTCCCCCTCGACAGACCCCTCTGGTGACAATTCTTTTATAGATAAAGACTGATCTTTACTGTTTAAGGTGAAATCAATACATTTAGTACACAATCTCCTATGGGGCTCCACCATGGCTTTTAAACATAATGAGCAAATAGTTTCCTCTGTGTCAGACATGTTTGTACAGACTAGCAATGAGACTAGCAAGCTTGGAAAACACTTTAAACAAAGTTAACAAGCAATATAAAAAACATTACTGTGCCTTTAAGAGAAACAAATTTTGGCAAAATTTGAAATAACAGTGAAAAAAGGCAGTTACACTAACAAAGTTTTTACAGTGTATGTAACAAGTAAGCAGAGCATTGCACCCAGTTATAAATAGATGATTAACCCCTTAATACAAAAAACAGATTAACAAAACGAAAAATATGTTTTTTAAACAGTCATAACAACTGCCACAGATCCTACTTTTGAAGCCTTTTGAGCCGATCAGAGATGTCCTATAGCATGCAGGGGACTGCTGAGGGAAGCTGAATGTCACAGTTTGTAATTTTAACTGCACCAACTGTAACTTTTATACTATAACAGTGGAAAGCCTCAGGAAACTTTCTAGCAAAAATAAAGCCAGCCATGTGGAAAAAACTAGGCCCCAATAAGTTTTATCACCAAAGCATATATAAAAACGATTAAACATGCCAGCAAACGTAGCAGCATTTTTCTAGCAAGTTCCATCCCTAGAAATATGTTTACTGCACATACCTTATTGCAGGAAAACCTGCACGCCATTCCCTCTATGAAGTTACCTCACTCCTCAGAATATGTGAGAACGGCAATGGATCTTAGTTACTTCTGCTAAGATCATAGAAATCACAGGGATATTCTTCTTCTAATGCTGCCTTTGATAAAACAGTACACTCCGGTACCATTTAAAAATAACAAACTTTTGATTGAAGTTAAGAAACTAACTATAATACACCACTCTCCTCTTACTACGTCCATCTTTGTTGAGAGTTGCAAGAGAATGACTGGATATGGCAGTTAGGGGAGGAGCTATATAGCAGCTCTGCTGTGGGTGATCCTCTTGCAACTTCCTGTTGGGGAAGGAGAATATCCCACAAGTAATGGATGATCCGTGGACTGGATACACTTAACAAGAGAAATCAAGCACAATATATATGACAGGTAGACAAACGGGAAACGTCTGACATGTTTCTTGCCTTCACAGGCGCTTACTCATAGACATGCTCTCTATCTCACACTGATCCTATAAATACCCCCACCAATTAGTGATATTAACATTTTGTTGTTTGGTTTTTGATTTTTGGTACCTAGCAGATTTATAATATCAACATTATTATTAATGAATACCCTTTCAACATTATTGCATTCATTACATCCTTATTTTATGTTTTTTGTTGCTATTATTGTGTAGTTTAATTGCAAATATAAATTAAGATTTATATACTGTATATATATATTTTATTTTTTTCTTTGCATATTGTATACATTATTAATTTGGATTTTTTCTTCTTATTATTATAATTTTTTGCACTTATATTTTATGTTCCAATTGGAGAGGTTCTGTTGTTCTTAACAAAATTGTGTCCTGTATTGTATTCCCCTAGAGACACATTTTGTTTTTATTATCACTAATTGGTTGCGGTATTTATAGGATGCAAGAATGTAAGTTTAGATGCCGGCCCATTTTTGGTGAATAACCTGGGTTGTTCTTGCTGATTGGTGGATAAATTCATCCACCAATAAACAAGTGCTGTCCACGGTGCTGAACCAAAAAAATAGCTGAGATGCCTTCTTTTTCAAATAAAGAGTCCCTTTAAGTAGGGTTCCATTTAGGTTTACAAGAGCCAGGTTCCTGCTATTGCTCAAGTTTAAGGGGAGGTCACACTAAATACTTGCCACTTTAGCCTATAGAAGCTGTTTTTTCAGATTTTTTTTCTTCTGTTTTTTAATACTGCAAATATTCTGTATTTTCTGGTTGTATTCTGATAAAGAGCTTGTAAAATAATTATATATGGTCATTATACCATTGCCAAAACAACTCTAAGACTTTTGCACAGTACTGTATATATATATATATATATATATATATATATATATATATACCGTATATACACACATACACACACTCACTCTATATATTTATATATATACAGGACTCAAAATTACAAGTCCTGAGCTACTAGCCATGTCAAATGTCCCCTGCCACTTCTGATCTCACCCATCACCACAACACCCACCTCCTCTGCATAAATTTAGCAATTGTGAAACACTTTATTGTGCAGTATTTTTTAATATTTTTTTTAATTTAAAGTGATGGCAAATTCACCTCACTAACTTTTAAAATATTAGAACCTCTAGTAATGTTAAGTATATCGATGTGCTTATTTTATTTCCACTCTAAAATGAATCAGTATAACTAGACCTGAGCTATCGAGCAGCTTTCATAGGAACAAGATCTTCCGGTCTATAAATCAGTCCAGATTGGAATGCATAGAAAGAATTGTTTGCAGAAAAATGCAAGTAAAGTGTGTGTTGTGTGATTATTTTATTAGGCTTATAATGCTGTTTAGCAAATGTTTTTGTTTATGTAACTTAGTTTAATTATATATTCTGTGTTGTGTGATTATTTTATTAGGTTTACAATGCTCTTTAGCATTTAAAGTCTTCATTTCAAAGCTTTAAATTAATGTATTAGGCGTTACTTATGACAATTTTGAGAGGGGCCTGGAACCTAACTCCCTCATTTCCCATTGACTTACATTATAAACTGGGTTTCAATTTACAACGGTTTTGATTTACAACCATTACTTCTGGAACCTAACCCCGGCGTAAACTGAGGGCTACCTGTGTGTATATATATATATATATATATATATATATATATATATATCAGGGACAATGTGCACTCCCGGATCCTCGCTCCACAGCCTTGGGTGCAGCAAAAAGCAATCACAATTCCAATAGAAAGCGCACTCCAAAGGTCTTTGCAAAATATCACTTTAATGTGAACGTTTTTAAGTCGAAATGACTCGTCATCAGACAAGCAAACAGTGTACAGTTGCACTTACCACCACCAAAGCTTTAAACATTTCAGAACAGGACGTCACGCTCTACACAGTAGACATGCCCCAAAGTGGGCTTCATCATCTGGGTCAGCGTTAGTCTAAAAAGAACACCCATAATGTGGACATAATAATCTAAAAAAAAAAATTACTAATAACAACAATGCGGTGAGTAACGGCATTGGAGGAACCTAATGAGATGTCAGAAAACTGGTAATAGATAAGAAATGGGCAAGCCTGCGTCGACCTGTGTGTTCAATCCATGTATATCCGGTAACAACACAGTTACCTAGGAAACTATCAACAGCATAAGCCGGCAAAGCAAAATGATATTGTACACACAGGCAAAGATCGGGCAATCTCAATATTAAGGCAACAAACGAACAGAAAGTGTTAGTAAAACCAAAGTGACAATAAATAAAAAATAAATATAAAACAAAGCAAAAACAAAAACAGAGAAGGGAGATTATGTAACAGAGGAAATCCGTAAATGCACCGTGTGTCAAATTAGTGAAAGATATACAAATAACAACACGGCTCCCATGTCTAAGCAATAGGACTGGCTCGTGAAAAACATTGGGTAGAAGCGGTCAGCATCTATCACATAATATTGATAAAAAAGGTTTAAGCTAATCTCCCATTACAAACACTCTATAGAGCCGTAGGCACAATGAGCATATCATGCATAATAAATACATGGTTACTATAGTAACCAACAAATAAGCCCTCACAGTGGGCAAGGGTAATAAAAAAATACAATATGCTCAGTGTGCTCAAACAAAGCAAAAGTAGGAAGCATAGAGAATATAGAGAAGGCAGAGAGAGTAAAAAAACATTCAAAAGATCAAAGCTAGAGCACATCAGAGAAAGTACAGAGATATAAATCTCAAAAACAAATAGATAATGGCTCTCAGTTAAATGTTAAGGCAAACAGTTTTCTACCCTTTAAAGAAAGGCTTGCCAGTCCAAGTGTACATTTAGACCCTTTGGCATGATGGTTTCAAGATGAAAGGTCCATCTGGCCTCTCTCTGGAGCAAAAGTCTATTATGATCACCCCCCCCCCCCCGGCATAGGGAGGACGTGATCAATAATAGTATACTTCAAATCCGTAACCTTATGTTGGCATTCCAGGAAGTGTCTGGCCACCGGTTGTTCCGAGCACCCCTTCTTCAGGGCTGTACAGATGGCAGAGCGATGATTCGCCATCCTTGTCCGGAGATCATCCGAGGTCTTGCCCACATAGTAAAGAACACAAATGCAGTGTAATAAATACACAATGTAGGTCGTAGTGCATGTAAGGCGGCACCTATGCTTATAGACTCGAAAACGTTCACATTAAAGTGATATTTTGCAAAGACCTTTGGAGTGCACTTTCTATTGGAATTGTGATTGCTTTTTGCTGCATCCAAGCTGTGGAGCGAGGATCCGGGAGTGCACATTGTCCCTGATATATTCTATATTTTTGGTTTTCACCAGACTACTTTATCAATACTTTGGTTGTCAAGTCTACTAAGACCTATACAGCTTTCTTTTGTGCGGTATGACGACGACAACGGAGGAACAAACATCCACTGGAGGATCAGAAATGAGTGAGACCATAACTGGAGCAAGAGTCTTTCAATTCACAGAGGCAGATGCTGATTTGATTCGCTTTGACAAGTTTATTACACGACATACTATAGATAAACCCTCATTTGTCTATACATACCTTTTGAAACTAAAACAAAAGGAAAAAGATCTTACCTTACACGGTACCTACCTTTCTAAATATCATCGGAAGGGTTACATCCCACGTGGTTTCCGCATAAGAAACGTACCGACCATTGGCAGAAATAATCCAGCTTTTTGCGAGCGCTGGTATAACATAGAAAATAAATGCTCACTGGATCTTTTGCTTTTGGTCATCCAGGAGGTTGCACGTTTACTAGCTTTGATCAAAACAGAGATATCTGTATATAAACTGTCCAACCTGTCGCGATTACAGGCTGATACTAATGAGGACTGCCTAAAGAAGCTACAGGATAAATACGAGTCTGATTTAAACGACTTTAAAAATAAAAAATTGGAGGCAGTAATTGGGGACTATAGGGAAAAACGGGTATATTTATGGCAACTCTCAGATCAGGAACGACAGAGGCAACATTTTTACTGCCAGAGACATTCACGATATCAGAAACCCAATGACTTAAATACGGTGGAGAGTTCTGCATCGGGTTCAGGATTGGAAGGGGAAACCTCTGGGCATCCAACTCATGCCCCACAGCAGACTACAGGAGTGACCACACGGTCAAAAAAACTCCGTAGGAAAAGAACACGGACGAGGCGAGGGGGGTACAAAGCAAACCCCCCCTCATGCCCCCGAAATGAGACAAGAGTATATTGTGGTTAATTTAAGAGATTACGTTCTGAACAATCTTGAAATCAAAATATTAAACAAGTGCCTAACTTTCATACCAACATGTAAAACCGATCCGTTTAACCTATTTATTGATATAAAGAAATTCCAACGCCAGTTCTGTCTGAAAGAAAAATGTATTGACACTGAATCTGTACAGAAACAATTTTGCAAAAAGTCTACCTACACTCCCCAATTCCTCAACGCCAGTATTAATACTTTCTCCAAACTAATGCTGGATGACATGAATAAGACCGTCAAGCAACATGACGACGATACTTTTAATAACTTTTCTACATTGGAATGGAATGCAATGAAAACACTTGCTGATAACAGAACCATTATCATCCGCGAAGCGGACAAAGGAGGGGCAGTTGTTTTGCTCAATTATAGCTATTATATAGATGAGATACTGCCTCAACTGTCTGATGACAGGACAAATAGATTGTTACAACATGACCCAACTATGCTGTATAAACAACAGATTGATCATTACATCTCATTGACATATGAACAAGGCTTCATTGACAAAGATACAAGTTTGTTTTTGACTACTATCCATCCATGGATTCCGGTATTTTATGCCTTACCATAAATCCACAAACAACTGCAACACCCTCCGGGTAGACCCATAGTCTCAGCTATTGGGTCTTTGCAACAGCCTTTAGCTATCTATGTTGATTCATTCCTACAACCATTAGTTTAACACATGCCGTCCTATCTAAGGGACTCAGCTGCCTTATTGGAACAACTGACAGAGTTGGGACCAATAGGTGAGGATGTGCTACTTGTCACCTTGGACGTAACAAGCTTATATATGGTGATTCCCCATTCCGAGGGCCTACAGGCGATTGCTTTCCATCTTTCCAGATTTCCATACATAGGTCCACCACCAGATGTTCTCCTCTATTTCCTGGAGATCTGTCTTACCACTAATTACTTCAGATTCGAACAGTTGTTTTATCTCTAACACACAGGGACGGCGATAGGGTCCAATGTGGCCCCATCGTACGCAAATTTATACATGTCCTGGTTTGAAGAGTTCGAAACTGGATTATTGCAAGTGGAGGAAATCACCTTTTTTTTAAAAAAGATATATAGACGATCTGTTTCTGCTATGGACAGGTTCCTCAGATGACTTGGAAAGATGGTTCACAAATCTTAACCTTGTAAATCATGCATTAAAATTTAAGATGCAATACGATAAGGGACAAATAGACTTCCTAGATGTTCGTTTATACAAACATCAAGGTGAACTCCACTCCACTCTGTTCCGCAAAAATACCGACAGGAATTTACTACTACATTTTACCAGCTGTCACCCGCCGGCGCTGAAAAAAGCATTGCCGAAAATCGCAATTATTAAGAGTAGTGAGGAATAACACAGAGGAGAAACAGAGAAACACAACTTGGTGAGATGATCCAAAGGTTTCGGATGCGGGACTACCCGAATAAATTATTAGAAACCCAGAATAAATGTTGGAGAAATGCATGACATTCGTTACTACCTACACTGGTGACAAGAAAGCCCTCCCGGATGTGATTAACAAGCATTGGGATATTATCACAACGGATAAGTCCCTTCCACTTACTCAGATGATACACCTACGGATTGGTTATCGTCGAACAAGATCCTTGAGAGATTTCCTGATCAAGACTGATCCTATCCAATGTTACAAACAATCTACTTGGTTGGACATTAAGAAAACGGGTGTCTTCCAATGCCTGGGTTGCGTCACCTGCGGAGGGCTTATTACGGGACCATCCTTTACCCACCCTCATAGACGTAAAGTCTATAAGCATAGGTACTGCCTTACATGTACTACAACCTACATTGTGTATTTATTACACTTCATTTGTGGTCTTTACTATGTGGGCAGGAACTCAGATGATCTCCGGACGAGGATGGCGAATCATCGCTCAGCCATCCGTACAGCCCTGAAGAAGAGGTGCTCGGAACAACCGGTGGCCAGACACTTTCTGGAATGCCAACATAAGGTTATGGATTTGAAGTATACTATTATTGATCACGTCCCCCCTATGCCTAGGGGGGGTGATCGTAATAGACTTTTGCTCCAGAGAGAGGCCAGATGGACCTTTCATCTTGAAACCATCATGCCAAAGGGTATAAATGTACACTTGGACTGGCAAGCCTTTCTTTAAACGATAGATAACTCTTTGCCTTAACATTTAACTGAGAGCCATTATCTATTTGTTTTTTGAGATTTATATCTCTAATTTCTCCAATGTGCTCTAGCTTTGATCTTTTGAATGTTTTCTTTTTACTCTCTTTGCCTTGTCTATATTCTCTATGCTTCCTACTTTTGCTTTGTTTGAGCACACTGAGCATATTGTATTTTTCTATTACCCTTGCCCACTGTGAGGGCTTATTTGTTGGTTACTATAGTAGCCATGTGTTGATTATTTATGATATGCTCATTGTGCCTATGGCTCTATAGAGTGTTTGTAATGGGAGATTAGCTTAAACCTTTTTTATCAATATTATGTGATTGATGCTGACCGCTACTACCTGATGTTTTTCACGAGCCAGTCCTATAGCTTAGACATGGGAGCCGTGTTATTTGTATATCTTTCACTAATTTGACACACAGTGTATTTGCGGATTTCCTGTTACAAAATCTCCCTTGTTTTCTTTTATATTTATTTTTATTTATTGTCACTTTGGTTTTACTAACACTTCATGTTCATTTGTTGCCATAATATTGAGATTGCTCGATGTTTGCATGTGTGTACAATATCATTTTTGCTTTGCCGGCTTATGTTGTTGACAGTTTCCTAGGTAACCGTGTTGTTACCGGATATACATGAACACACAGGTCGACGCAGGGCGGCTTGCCCATTTCTTATCTATTACCAGTTTTCTGACATCTCATTAGGTTCCTTCAGTGCCGTTACTCACTGCATTGTTATTAGTCATTTTTGTTTAGGATTATTATGTCCACATTATGGGTGTTCTTTTTAGACTGACGCTGACACGGATGATGACGCCCACTTTGGGGCGTGTCTACTGTGTGGAGCGTGACGTCCTGTTCTGAAATGTTTAAAGCTTTGGTGGTGGTAAGTGCAACTGTACACTATTTACTTGTCTGATGCCGAGTCATTTAGACTCAAAAACGTCCTTTGGAGTGCGCTTTCTATTGAGATTATATACATACACACACAATATATATATATATATATATATATATATATATATATATATATATATATATATATATATATATTACGTTGAATTAAAGGGACAGTTGTCAAAAATAAACTTTCATGATTCAGATAGGGCATGCCATTTTAAACAACTTTACAATTTACTTTTAATCTTCAATTTTCCTTTGTTGTCTTAGTATTCTTAGTTGAAAGCTAAACCTAGGTAGCCCCATAAGTAATCATAGATGTAAAAAGCATATTAATATAAGAGTGTTGGTTATTCAAAACAGGGGAATGGGTAATAAAGGGATTATCTATTTAATGGCCATTAATGAATATGCTGCCTTTTCTGTCAGGTTTACAGTACATTGATGTGCCTATGTTCTTCTCCCTCTGCTTTTGGGGAGTATCCAGTGATATTTATAGGAAGAAAAGGGGATTATGGGTATTTGCTACTAGAAATTAGTTATGGCACACAGCCACTTTGCTTATGATTGATATATTCCTATAAAGCAGTATTGTGCTACAATATGCCAATACACACTAGGACAGTACCATTTGTGGAAATGCAGTCTTCTAACCCTTGATGGGATCCATTCAACACCTATCCCTGCAGATTAATTTGGAATAGAATACCCAGAGTGTACACCTAAATGTTACGTTTTATTCATGCACTTAATTCCATTCCATTAAATACATAAGTATGTGCTCCGTAATCGCAACAAATACATTTTGTGCTAAACGCTATTTATACTTTAATAATGACCTTTTAAAAATTGTTTCTGTAAACACCTTTTAATGTTGTGTAAAAATTGTGCTTTGTGCCATGCTCCATTGAGAGGCAAAAAAACAAAGTCTGAAACTTGCAAATCAACAACTAGATGCTTTAGATGATTTTCTTGAAAACCAGATACAGATTTTGCTTTTGGTCGTCTCTGCAGAGTGTGGGACAAAGCACAAAAAGCAAGAGGTGTCCCTTTAAAACACAATCATTTGAGGTACATTAACTAAATCCAGACAGTCTGAAGTCTTGTCTAACATTACTGCAAGCAGAAGTCATTTCCTTTTGGCAGTTTTTCCCTTCTAGACACAGACAGCTCTGATGTCTCAGGGAAATGATTCTATTCTCATAAAGCAAACCCTTGCAGCTGGTACAATGCACAGGACAAACAGGGACATTTACTTTATCTATTACATATACAGTTAGTTTGTAGTTCTCTTGGATTAAGCTGCTGTATTGATTAATTTAAGCCTTTTGAGACGTATAGTTTTGAATTTAGAAAAAAGCTAAATAATTGGTTTTGTGGCACCACCTGCTGGTCCTATGAGCAACTGCATCAACAGCTTGTATTCCAGGAGCCTTCCCAACAGGTTTGGCTCAATCTTATTCAACTAATCTTGACAAGCTGGTCAAGGTACTTACAGACCTGGCCTAAAACAAATAGTCTGATTTACTGTGGTAAACGTCTAATTCCCAGGTATTGGAAAAGTGTACAAATACCCACTCATGTTGGTTCAGGGAGGTGGACCTTATCCTGTTACAAATGGTTTATAGCCGAGGGAAAATCTGGAGCAATAAAATTCTATGAATAACACCCATTCTGTTTAATTGGTTGTTCTCCTGTTAAGGAGATTTTTGTGGAATTCGGGTCTTCTTTTGAAAAGTGTTCAGATTATTTTTTCTTGGAATTTGTTTGAAGTGTTGAGATATTCTCATTTTTTTCTCTCTGTTTTATAGATACGTGCATTATCTTGTACTTAAATATGCAGACCATGCTATACCTACATTTTTACTGTTTTGTTTTATGTTAATGTACATTTTACTGTTAACTATGTGCTGAGAAAGTTCTGCTTTTTTAGTGTAATAAGTAAGAAAAACAATATTATTTGTCAAAAAACAAAAGAAAGAAACTGGAGCACAGAAAGCTCACAATGCACTAGATTTAAAGGGACAATAAAGTTAAAATTAAACCTTCTTGATTTAGATAGAGCACTTCGGAAAAAAATAAAAATACTCATTTAGCTGTAATCCAGAACATTACATTTATTAATTACAACAGACGCTAAGAACATAGGAACACAAAATAAAAAAAAGTTCAGTGCTTCACATATATCTTTGGAACATGCCAGCCCTCTGGTGGATTCTTCAAACCAGCCTTCCTCCAGATTCTTTTCAGTTCTCTCTCAAAGTTGGCCTGCAAATGTGTAGGATATAGAAATATTGGTTAGTATTTTTCTGAAATGACCAAGCTTTAAAAAAAGGGGACGGTAAACACCTTGTAATTCCAATTATAGCATAGAAGCCAAGTCTAAAGATTTGTAACCGCTTAACGTCCACAGGAGTACCTTGTACATTGCTGGTCTTTAAAGGGACAGTCAAGTCCAAAAAAAAAAAACTTTCATGATTTAAATAGGGAATGTAATTTTAAACAACTTTCCAATTTACTTTTATCACCAATTTTGCTATGTTCTCTTGGTATTCTTAGTTGAAAGATAATTCTAGGGAGGTTTGTATGCAAATTTCTTAGACCTTGAAGACTGTCTCTAATCTGAATGCATTTTGACCACTAAAGGGCATTAGTTCATGTATTTCATATAGATAACATTGAGCTCATGCACGTGAAGTTACCCTGGTGTGAGCACTGATTGGCTAAAATGCAAGTCTGTCAAAAGAACTGAAATAAGAGGGCAGTTTGCAGAGGCTTAGATACAAGGTAATCATAGAGGTAAAAGGTGTATTTATATAACTGTGTTGGTTATGCAAAACTGGGGAATGGGTAATAAAGGGATTATCTTTATGTTTAAACAACAAAAATTCTGGTGTTGACTGTCCCTTTAAGGCATTTTCTGCTAATAATAGTACAGGTCTCTCTGTGAGCGACAGGACTGCGCTATTAGACCCTCCCTCCCTCCTGCAGGCTTCCTAAAATAGCGCGGTCTAGCATAATAGTTCTGCGTGTTAGTCTTATAGGATTAGTGTACACTCAGCTTGGTAAAATCTGTACCAATCTAAGTGTCTGACATCACTAGTTTCCAGACTTTAACCTGATATGACGTTATGCTTTACTATTTCTGTATAGTGGTCCCGCTTTGTAAGATTGTATGTAAGATCGCACCAATAACTTTTGGGT
This sequence comes from Bombina bombina, assembly GCF_027579735.1. Lineage (NCBI taxonomy): Eukaryota > Metazoa > Chordata > Amphibia > Anura > Bombinatoridae > Bombina > Bombina bombina. The sequence goes on along the minus strand of NC_069506.1, from coordinate 111,429,607 downwards.
TTTTTATCTTCTTGTTTTGTGGTTCTAATTTAACAACTTGAAACAAAGGTATATTTATATTCTATAAGGAACTTGATTGCCGGTATTTTCTTGACAGTTAAAAGGGACATAAAACTTAAAAATGTTTCTATTATCCAATGTGCTTTGTTGTCATGTTATTCTTTGATAAAAAGATATCTAGATAGGTAGCGTGCACATGCTTGAAGCACTAAATGACAGGAAATAGTGCTGCCATCTAGTGCTCTTGCTTATGTATGACATTGTTACAAAACTGTTGCCATATAGGGCTGGATTTATTAATCAAGAGCGGACAGAGGCGTACTTATTCGCCCGTGCTCTTCCCTGGTGGGCAGCAATCTTTTGCCTCAATTTAACATTGCACACAAGCTCCATTTTGCGCTTGCATGCAACAACGCCCCCCCCCCCCCCTGCCTGCGCACAGCCAATCACGCGCGGACAGGAGCGGTCAATATTCCCAGTAGCACAAGGCCGGTGATATTGAAATTCTCCACCTAAGAGGTGGAGAAGAGGGTAGGAAGCAGCAGTCTGATGACCGCAGGTTCTCTTGTGAGAACATGAAGTGGATGGGATAAGGGCTTGATAAATCGAGCCCATAGTGTTGCAGACATGTGCACACTCTTCAACTTAGAGAGAAATAAATTGGAAAACTGTTAAAACTGCATGTCCTACCTGAATCGTGAGAGTTTTATTTTGACGTTACTGTCCCTTTAATGCCATTGTTCCCCTGCAAATCTCTGTACACAGAATCAACCCTTTACTATGTTTCAAGAAGCTCAATAAATAGAAGATTGTTTGGAGTGAAATAGATCTGCACAATGATCTAAGTGATACAAGGGAGGGGCAAGCAGAAAAAAGACATTTTATAGTTTTAGTTAAATACAACTATTTAAATTGTTATTAACCCTTTCCCGACGGGAGTAATCTGTCTTACATTGGAACAAAGTTCTGATGTAAACAAATTGAAATCATGTGATCGTTCATGCGATCGCGTGATTTCAATGATGGGATCGGGTTAGGTGAAAGTGTCTATGACGCAGAGCACACCCTCAAGGCTGCAATCTCATTCAGGAAGCGCCTTTGGTTTCAGTACAGTCAAAATGTCTAGGACGTTCCATGCCGTCCTAAGGGTGCTAAAGACCAGTGCAGATAGGTCGGCATGGAACGTCCTAACAGCGGGAAGGGGTTAAGGTAATCATTTTTCTTTAGTAAAATAAAACGATTTAAAAACTATTATTAAGGTAATGATTATTTTTCTTTTATTATTATCATTAAAAAAAATATATCCTTCCACTAAAATGCAGCTGCAAAGTTGATCAAATATGAATCTATTAAACTGGAGATATTTCACCTCCAAATAAATTTTAATAATCTATGTATTTCTAATGATCTATAACCAAATCAGTATTTTCTGATATAACTGGAAAAATAATCTGGAAAGTTGTTATTCTAAAAGTTAAACCTTTACAAAACCATGATTAAATTGGTTTTAAACAGTCTTACAACTAGATATTTCAAATGAATATTTAGAGGGGGGTGGAGCAAACTTCTGTAATGGCAAGACGCAGTTTAGAGGAGCTCCAGAACCAAGCTTGGAATTTTTAGCTAATTTAAGTTTATCTATTCCCCACATGGTATAACTTGTATATCAGAAAATGGATGACCTATATGAAGCTTCGGGGATTCCAAGAGCTATGAATCCGCCTGCAAGCCTAACCTAAACCAAACAGGAAAACCACGCGGCGGACT
>NC_069506.1:111245340-111420340 GCF_027579735.1 Bombina bombina | reverse complement strand
TCCTCCCAGGAGCAATTCCCAGGAGTATTGATTTGTGGACTCTCACCACCTTTATGAAAGACAAATGTATTGGGGAATACTTGTCCGTTTCTTTCATGTGCACAATTTCCTTTATAGTATATGGAAACTGCATATATCCAGTGAAATATGGGGTAAACAAAAATGTCATCCCTAGGTAATTTGTTTTATGATGTTTTCATTCAAACTGAATAAGTATTCATAGACTGAAAGCAATGTTCACTATTCGAAAGCAAACAGTGTTTCATAAAGAAATACAAGTAAATACATGTGATTAGATATCTGTGATCTCCCCAAGAACTTTTTAATGGGTGCACCACCCAGCTAAAATGTTAGCCAATATTAAAGGAATAGTATAGTCAAAACTAAACTTTCATGATTTAGATAGAGCATGCAATTTTAACTTTCTAATGTACTCCTATTATCAATTTTTCTTCGTTATCTTGGTATCTTGTTTGAAAAAGCAGGAAAAGTATAGGAGCTGGCCCATTTTTGGTTCAGAACACTGGGTAGAGCTTTCTGATTGGTGTCTAAATGTAGCCACCAATCAGCATGCGCTACCCAGGCGCTGAACCAAAAATGAGCTGCCTCCTAAGCTTACATTCAAATAAAAGATACCAAGAGAATGAAGAAAAATAGGAGTAAATTAGAAAGTTGCTTAAAATTGCATGCTCTGTCTGAATCATAAAAGTTTAATTTTCATTAGACTATCCCTTTAAAGTGAAAGTAAAGTCAGACTATTCGTTATAAATATTTCAAAAATATATTAAAAATAAAGGAAACTTTAATTCATCATTTTGTTAAAATAGTTTTCTATATCTTTTTTTCCCCCCCCAATTCATTTTGACAAAGTAACTCGCCGATCCTCCATCCGCTTTAAAAGAAAAAAAATTTCCTTGTAGGTGACGTTTCCAGCCATATCTAACCGATTGGTTCCCTAGTGGCGTCTTGCTCCGTTTCATATACGCCCCAGGCTTAAAATGTGCATGCTAACTATGAATTACAGCTGTCTCTAGAAGCACGTTCATGCAAGCCGCATGCACATTTTAAACAAAGGGAATCCCCTACTTTCGTTAATCATTGATGAAACCACACAGGCCTGCCTCTTGCTTCCGCGTCCGCCCCCAATCGCACTCTGCCGTATACTATTGGTTCTGATGTACCATGTATCAGGATGTGGACCAATGAGAGCTCACCACGCGCGGGACTATCAGCTAACCACGCGTACTGATTGAAAGTTCCAGTATAGACAGGAGCACTGCATATATTTATGTGGCATGACAGGGAGCCGTATTCTCCGCCCTCTGACTAACTGTAAGGGAGTGTCTTCAGTTAAACATGGCTGAGAGAAAGGTTACAAGCACGCTTCATGACATATACGGAGGGTGGGACCGCTGATCATAGTAAGAAGGATGAAGCAGGAAGAAAGCGAGGGGGCAGAGGAACATAACGAAGAGTAATATCACAATTAGGTAGATTGATATTTCTAAAACCGGTATAAATACAAAAATATAGTTAGCGATTTAACTTGTTGATAGTAGATTAACCAATAGCCGTATTGCAATATAGTAAAATTTACTTTCACTTTAAAGGGACACTGAACCCAAATTTTTTCTTTCGAGATTCATATAGAGCATGCAATTTTAAGCAACTTTCTTATTTACTCATATTATCAATTTTCTTCGTTCTCTTGCTATCTTTATTTAAAAAGTTCAGCACACTGGACAGCACTTGTTTATTGGTGGATGAATTTATCCACCAATCAGCAAGAACAATCCAGGTTGTTCATCAAAAATGGGCCGGCTTCTAAACAGACATTCTTGCTTTTCAAATAAAAATATCAAGAGAATGAAGAACATTTGATAATAGGAGTAAATCATAAAGTTGCTTAAAAGTGCATGCTCTATCTGAATCACAAAAGAAAAAAATGTGGGTTCAGTGTCCCGTTAAGCTAAAATGTGGCATTGAGAAAATGTTTCAATGTTTATTGCTCAACTTATCCTTAAAAGTTGAATGTGATGCAGCATAGCTGTAAAAAGCTAAGTAGAAAATATCTCTATGTAAAAAAAGAAAGATATTTTACCTCAAAATGTGCTAAGTATTTAAACCCCATTGTAAAGAACTTTAAGCAGCAAATCAGCATGCCTCTCCCAGGACTTGCAAGGGAGCGTGCCTCATGCTCACTCATGTTATTATGCAGTTTAAGGAAGACTATAAAATCTCAAAAGATCACAGTAAAACAGTTCATGACCTAAGCACTGCTGATTGGCAGCTGTTCATTTCTTCCTTTTTTTTTTACCTGCAGCTGAGCAGTAACTGAAAGATAACTTTTTACAGAACACTTACTCTGGTGAGCTGAGAAAAATTTTTAGGTAAAATATCTTCCTTTTTTACATAGAGATGTTCAGGTGATTTTCCTGTCAGCTTTTAACAGTTATGCTGCATCACTTTGAAGTAATTTAGCATATAAGTATTATGTACCTTTAAATAAATGTATGTTAAATTATGCAATATATTTGCTCTTTGTATAGCAGAAAATGTTATACTATTAGAAAGTATTACACTGCCCCAACCCCGCTATTCTATAATGCCACCCGGCTGGCAAAATGTCTGTGGAGAAAAATGGATATACAGTTCTATGATGGCATTTAAACATCCTCCATTCCTCACCTGCTTCCTACGTCTGCGGCCATCTTTTATCTTTCGTCGCAGGAACTTGGTCCTTTTCTGCAACTTCTTGTACTTGTGTTTGTTCATTTTCCTCCTTCGAATCTTCAAGACATTCTTGCACTGCACTATATTCCTCTCTTCTGTTTCCTCATCCATATCCTCACAATCTTGATGACTTGGACATTCATATGATTTACTATGTTCTGCGGGCTCTTGCCAAGTATTAAATCCCTCTGACTTAGGCAGGGAATAGCGAGTGACAAGAAAACTTTCCAAGGGACTAATTGACATCATGCGGGGCACAAGAATTTCATCTAGTTCATGCTCCATGTTGTACCACGCATGGTGTTGCAACATTTGTCGTGGAGGCTGCTGTGAACTGTAAGAGGCCGACATACCACTGTGATTTTGAATCAGAGATCTACATTGTGGAATAAGAATTCCTGCAATAAAGTAATCAACAGAAGATGTATCATTATTCCAATATATTGAACAAATGTAATTAATTAAATGTGTCATTCATATATGTATCTTTGCAACTTATTTTTAAAAAATAAAATAAATAAAAGCTCATGTTTCATCTGGCGAGCAAATGACAAGTGACATGTGTGTAGTCGCCAATCACCAGCGAGCTCCCAGTAGTGCAATGCTGCTCTTAAGCCGATCTGTGTATGCTTTTCAACACAGGATACCAAGAGAATGAAGTAAATTTGTTAAAAGAAGGAAACAGAAATTAGATTGTCTATCTGTATAATAATCTTTAACCCTTTCCTGCTGGGGTTAAAGTGTCTACATCGGAACAACTGTTCTGATGTAGACAAAATGAAATCACACGATCGCAAGATTTCAATTATTGGATCAGGTCTGGGGGGGGCGTCCCTATAACCCTAGGAACGCCCTCGAGACTGCGATCAAATCCAGGAAGCGCAGTAGGCTTCAGGACAGCCGTTGGCTATGACGTTCTATTCCGTCATAACGGCTCTAAAGCCCAGTGTAATTATGACGGAATAGAACGGCATAACGGTGTTAAAAGGTTAAGGATTGTATAAGTATGTATCATCAAATTACTGGCTGAATTCTAAATTTAAAAATGCAAAGAAGGAAAAAGTATGTTGCTTTTCCTATGTATTTTTCCCATTCAATAAAAAGCAATAAAGCATTCTATTTTTACGCTTAATCCATCTAATGTGTATAGCTGCCAGCTACAAAGTAAAAAACACTGGCGCCTTTTATACATTTAATCCCCCCTCCCCAATTATATAGACATTGTTTGATCAACCTCCATCTTTGGGTTTTTTTCTTTTTGTATTAGAGGACTCTACTCTGAACCTGTTCATTTTAGGATTTATCACTGTAATTGCTGCATCAGTAACCTTATTTTAACATATTTATTGGTTAAACACACCATGAAATACTTCTCAGTAAAAAAAACAAAATGTCCACTACCTTTGAACAAGTTGTTTGACACTTTAGAGAAACAAGAAGGAAATCCTGAGTGAACGTCATAACCCTTTAATTACAAAAAGATTAGAAAAAATGTTTTATAACTTTGTATTACTTCCATTATATTATCTACCCTTTCATTGTTCTGTTCACGGGTGTTTTGTGTTCAAATCCAGTTTACTAGACCAGTTATTAAACTTTACTGCTGTTCAGGATTCTTGAATGAACAGTTCTAGATCTGGCATAATTATTCTTAAACACTTTGCTCCCCATAACACCGTTTGTTAATTTAAGTTTGAATAAACTATAATGGTTCATTCCAGAAAATGAAACCATATTAAACGAGGCACATAAAAAACAACAATTCTTTAGCGTTCACTCACACTGACAGTTTGTGAGAGTCTGTAACAATGTTACACGCATACAAGATAAACAAGCTTAGGGGGTAAATGAGTCCATGTCAGTTTTAGCGTTAGACATTTTATTACCTGTAGATCGTGTAACTTTGGCCAATTGTGAGGTGAGCCTTGTGAGCCACATGATGAGTCTGGACAGTTTATAGATAATGACAAATACATACAATGAAAAGCACTACGGTTTGCCAGCACTAAGAATACATATAATCTACACGGCCTCACAGCTCAGTATCAACAGCATTCAGTGACACCAAAGCGCTAACAGTTTCCATCAGCTCAACCCTGACCTCTGACTAGCAGGCCCTTAACACTACACAGACATCTTGTGCCACAGTTAAAATATTCCGTCGTCCGTGCTCTGCTGTTAAAAGGTTCCGATGTAGTAATAGCACAGTTTGTATTATCGCTTGCGCCCTCTGCAGGATGTTCTGCGCGATGTCATTTTATGTAATTTTGTTATAAATATCTTTCTATTTTAAAAAAATAAAATAATTAAAGTATAATTTCATTTCTCATACCATAAAAATAAAAACAACACAATGGAAAAAATAAAAACAACACAATGGATGTCACACCAATAGAAATACATTTTTTTATCTTTTAATAAAAGTTTTTTTTGTTAGCATATTTAAGTATTTATTTTTTTATGTTTTGCACATTGAAATAAATCATTTGAAATTGTAGGCCCAGTTGTTTTACGTCTATGTGCAACTGTACATTTCCATTAGAAACTATTTAAAGGGACATTCAACACTAAACACATTTTATAGGCATAGTAATAGTACTGAGGTCATGTTAAGGTGACCAGATTTTTAAAAAGAAAAATACTCTGTACTGTAGCCCCATATGACATTGTTTTGTTTTAGACTGTATGTATGACCTCATATTTTTAATACTGTGGGAATATTATGTGATCTTTGATAGGATTGCAAATTATGACATGTATAGGCTCAATAGGCAGCAGCTCGTTAGCTTATACAATGTCATAAGCGAGGACTTGGAGCCACGCAAATTTATGCACATTGCTATTCCTGGCATGTCCAAGATGCTTTGCTGCATACATGTGTTGGCGTCTGGAAATGTGAGTGGCTTATCTCAAAGCACTTTCTCTGTGGCTTTTGGAAAATTCCTGACTGCCATCACCAACAAGTGCCATCTGTTTATAGGATTCCCTCACATTGAGGATGCTTGGCATTATCTTGGCATGATCTCAATAGAGAATTCTATAATATGGGTAACATACCTAACATGTTGGGGCAATAGACTGCAACCATATTGCTCTGTGGCTCCAAGGGCCCAGGAAATAGCATATCGCAACCACAAACACTTTCATTCTATTAATGTGCAGTTTGTGTGCGGTGCAAACATGCACACAATGAATCCTCAGGCAATCGTTTGTGTGGCGGCAGTTTGAGGAGAGACAGTTTCCTCATGGATGGCTCATTTGTGAGTACTACTGGACAGCATGCATAAAAGTAAATTTAGCCACCAATCAGCAGGCGCTAACCAGGCCCTGAACCAAAAATGGGCCGACTCCTATGCTTACATGCATGCTTTTTCATATAAGGATATTAAGAGAATGCAGTGACGTGCAGTGAGGTCAGAGGCTGGTGAGGCACTAGATATGATACGCCGGAGGAACACATGTACAGAGGGCCGCAAGTACCCCCAACAGGGCAGGTTTAAATGATAGCTGAACCAGTGCACAGGTGACATAATCAGGTGATGGGTGAGAGCAAGTTAAGAACCACTGAGTTACTGATCAGCTGATTACTTCACCTGTGCACTGATTTAGCTATAATGAAAACCTGGCCTGTTAGGGGTACTTGAGGACCATTGTTGAGAAACACTGCACTAAAGCACCAGTTTATCGGAAATGTATTGATTACCTGGAGAATAAAGCACACATACTCTGCTCACTGACACCCACACACACTCTGCTCACATACACACTCACACAATTCTGTGGCACAGTGCCAGTTACTAAGCAATTAGAATGATACACAATCTCTTCTCTACTCACTACTGTATTGTAAAAATAGAAATAATTTACCATACAAGTTTTACACAAAGGACAAGTTATCAATACTGTCAACACAGCTGCTGCAATATGGTGTTCAAGAAACGCACGTGCACATCCCACTTAGGTATGCTCTTCAACAAAGGACACCAATGGATACCAAAAGAATGAAGTACATAATAATAAAAGTAAAATACAAAGTTTATTTATTTTTTGTGCAATGTCTATCTGAATGATGGAAATGCTAGGAGGCATCAAGAGGGGTGCCTCCTATTGGTCCCAATTGTTGCTGCTAATATATTGACAGAACACAGGTGGCGCTGCAGCACAGCTTTTCCTTTGACCCATGTACTGCAATGGAGAGAAGCGTTCCTGTACCTGCCTCTCCATAGCATTACATGGGGGAAAATATTTTTTTTTAACTTTTTTTTTTTGTTTGTTTTAATTAAAATTTAATTAAGCTTTGGCCACATATGGCAGGGTAGGCACTGCCTCCCCTGCCTCCTATGAGTGCATGTCCCTGAGAGAATGAAGGAAAATGTATAATAGGAGCAGACATCCCAACCTGCAAAAACACATTTCAGGGAGGTGGGTTCACTTCACCCGCTACTACGCCGCCACCCCCCCATTCACAGTTAATTATTGGACACATTGAAACCCTAAATAAGATAGAGACTTATCATTAAAGTAGCTTCCCACTAAAGTCACATTAAAAAAAAGTAACTTTATTGCACAACCACATACAACAAACCTATTTTCCAGTGATTGTACGCTTGTTGAATGCTTAAATATTTTAGAATACGAAGTTTAATTACGTGCAGTAAATAAGGTAGTATTTGTGTTTTTATTTTATTAGAATAAGTGGGGACTTTCTGGTTACTGGTACATAACGTCCTAGCAACTAAAGACATTCCTTAAAGAAACACTTTTCCGGATTTGGGCCACATTGGATCATGGTACTTGGAGTTTCAGGGAGATTGCATTCCATTTGCTGGCATCATGGAGCCGCTATTACAATCAGGGAGAGTTGGGATGTCTGCAGGAGTAAATTGGAAAATTGCTTAAAATTGTATGCTCTCTCTGAATTATTAAAAAAAAAATGGGTTTTTGAGTCCCTTTAACAATGTAGAGGACATGATTGTATTTTAATTTTAAAAGGGCTCATATATATTTTGCATGTTGTAAAATGTTGTCTTGTTTTCTACTTCAATGATTCGAATGTGCTCTCTGTGCCTCTCTGTCTCACTGTCTGTCTCTCCTTCACCCTCTGGGGCCTATCTATCAAGCTCCGAATGGAGCTTGATGCCCCGTGTTTCTGGCGAGCTTGCAGGCTCACCAGAAACAGTAGTTATGAAGCAGCAGTCACAAAGACCGCTGCTCCATAACCTGTCTGCCTGCTCTGAGCAGGCGGACAGACATTGCCGGAATTCAACCCGATCGAGTACGATCGGGTTGATTGACACCCCCCTGATGGCGGCTGATTGGCCAAGAGTCTGCAGGGGGCGGCGTTGCACCAGCAGCTCTTGTGAGCTGCTGGTGCAATGCTGAATACGGAGAGCGTATTGCTCTCCGTATTCAGCGAGGTCTGGCGGACCTGATCCGCACTGTCGGATCAGGTCCGCCAGACTTTGGTAAATAAAGGCCTCTGTCTCTGCATCTCTAGTTATCATGATCAATATTGCATGTGTTAGGCTTAAAGAGATTTCACTCTACATTTAAAAAGGGACATTGAATGTGTTTTCAATTGTAAATATGAAACCCCAGTTAGGATTTGGGGTCACCCTTACATAAGTTATGTTTAGCATCATTTGATTAGTAGTGATGCCTTTAAATAAACATTCACAATCTTTATTAATTGCCCTTGTAATTTTTTTGTTTTTGGAAATTGTCTATCTAGATTTAGATTCTTAAACATTGATTTAGCCTTGCGCTGTTGTTTGTGCATTCTAGGGTTCTGCCATTTTAGTAAACTCAAATCATATTTTTTAATTATTTTTTACATTTCTTACACTAAGGAAATGGCATTGTTACATGCAGACAATTTTTAAATAATATTAATTAGAAATGTTATTGTATATATATATATATATATATATATATATATATATATATATATATATATATATATATATATATTTGAATACAGAATTTGGTTTGTTAACACACCTTACAAAAAGTTTAAATCCACATCTGGGAGTGCTGCCAATATGACCCAGTAATTACAAAAGGACTGTAGTGTTAGGACCAGTCGAATTGGGGCACCTTGTAAGTGGTGACTGGCTAAGCAAAATATGGCCATATTGTGTGACTAAGTTCCCAATATTATTTAAAAAGAATAGTTGTCTCTTCATGTATTTGCAGGCAATTTTTTGCAGCAGTTCAAAATATATGTTATGCTTTTGAAAATGGATGTGCGCTGATACCTTTTTGTTTGTATATATTAATTTGAATATATATATATATATATATATATATATGATTGGGCAAGTGTGTATATTTGGATCATTAATATCAAAAATAAATGTACAAATACTTCACAAAGTGAAACAAAATAACATAAATGTGAAAACGTGATATTAAACTAAAAAGTTCATACAATAGTGGAAGGATATGTCCGTTCCTGAAGGGATCTCTTGGGATAGTGCTCTTCAATATGTTCCTTTCAGATGTGGACCGGTCCTGTTTGAGTAGGAGTTGGGTCTGGTTGTTTCTCTCCAGCTGTTCCTGAGATGTTGGATTCCCGACCAATGCACCAAATTACTGTGGGTCTTTCAGTTGACCTTGAAAAGAACCAGGAGGTTTCACTTTAAGGCTGCTTTTTCTGCTCCGGTCAGACTGACTGGAGCAGAAAAAGCAGCCTTAAAGTGAAGCCTCCTGGTTCTTTCCAAGGTCAACTGAAAGACCTACAGTAATTTGGTGCATTGGCCGGGAATCCAACATCTCAGGAACAGCTGGAGAGAAACAATCAGACTCAACTCCTACTCAAACAGGACCGGTCCACATCTGAAAGGAACATATTGAAAAGCACTATCCCAAGAGATCCCTTCAGGAACGGACATATACTTCCACTATAGTATGAACTTTTTAGTCTAATACCACGTTTTCACATTTATGTTATTTTGGATTATTAATATGTTTATCAAACAATATTCTCATATTCTCAATTAATTTATAACTTTATTATCAACAGGTGACTCAGTATGTATGCCCAAAAACTGGTTACTAACACCAGTGCGTAACCCAACTAATGAGCCTGAAGAAGCATTTAGTGAAGAGCATAGCTAGACCAGTGCTGTGATTGCAAGAGTCTTTGGGCTCCCCCGGCTCCAGAAGATACGGTTCAGGTGCCTGGATAGGTCTGGGGGAGCCCTACAGTACAGCCCTCAGATGGTGCTAAGGAGAACATCACTGACTGTTGTGTTCTCCACAACATAGCACAGCGAGGAGGATTACTGCAGGACCTCCAGGTTCTAGATAATCTCATTGAAAGACAGGAGGATAAAAATGAGGAACACGGTCTGGAGGAATGGGCCAATGTTAGAGGCAACTTAATTCAAAATTACTTTACAAGGTAAAAAATATATAATTGTTTCAATTTGTGCCCTACTCTAATGTAGTTTTGTTGTAAATGAAATTTGTACACATTTTATTTTTGTCCCTTAGGATCAAAGTAATTTTATTGTAAAAAAACGATATTTGCATAAATATTTTCTCTTTACAGATAAATTGGAAACATAGGACATTGGCCCAATATGAGTGGTTACTTCTTCTACATTTATAAATATTCCATCAGAAGGTAAGCTTCAAATTTAGAAATGTAGAACTTGCATGTTACTTTGTTAGTGACTAGTGATGTCTCGAATTGTTCGCCGCCGAATAGTTCCCGGCGAACATAGCTTGTTCGCGTTCGCAACGGCGGGCGAACATATGCGATGTTCGATCCGCCCCCTATTCGTCATCATTGAGTAAACTTTGACCCTGTATCTCACAGTCTGCAGACACATTCCAGCCAATCAGCAGCAGACCCTCCCTCCCAGACCCTCCCAGCTCCTGGACAGCAGCCATTTTAGATTCATTCGGAAGCTGCTTTCTTAGTGAGAGGAGGGACAGTGTAGCTACTGCTGATTTAATAGGGAAATTGATAGCTAGGCTAGTGTATTCAGTGTCCACTACAGTCCTGAATGACTCATATGATCTCTGCTGTAAGGACAGCACCCCAAAAAGCCCTTTTCTCTTGTAAGGTGTATCCAGTCCACGGATCATCCATTACTTGTGGGATATTCTCCTTCCCAACAGGAAGCTGCAAGAGGATCACCCACAGCAGAGCTTTCTATATAGCTCCTCCCCTAACTGCCACCTCTAGTCATTCTCTTGCAGCTCTTGAAAAGGGAAGTAGCTAGAGAGATGTGGTGACTTAGTGTAGTTTATCTTCAATCAAAAGTTTGTTATTTTAAATGGTACCGGAGTTGTAATGTTTTTACCTCAGGCAGAAATTAGAAGAAGTGTTTTGCCTGAGGTTTTTGATGACCTTAGCAGGTTGTAACTAAGATCCACTGCTGTTCTCACACATAACTGAAGAGTATGGGAAAAAGCTTCAGCTGGGGGAACGGCCTGCAGAATTAACTGCCTTGAGGTATGTTCAGTATATTTTTTTCTAGAGAGATAATAAGGAGTCTAGAAAATGCTGACAGTGCCTGATATATTTGAGATAAGCCTGATTGCAGTGATTTAATAACGACTGGCTTCATGCTTGCAGTAAAGGGTCATTTTCATGTTAATTGCTCTGATGGCTTAGTATGTTAAGCGTTTACATGAGTTATAAGGAACGTTTTTTACTAAGGGTGATAAATCTTTCTTTGGGGCCTAGTTTTCCACATGGCTGTTATTTGACTCCTAGGAGTAGTTTTTTAGGCCCTCTGACTTTCAGTGCATAGTGGGAGGGGCCTATTTTTGCGCTCTAATTGCGCAGTAAGTTTTACACTCTGAGACATCCAGCTTCCTTGAAGGAGTCCCCTGACATATTGGACCTCTGTAAAGGGTTTTTGTGCCTACAAAAGTAATTTTATGGGAAGGTAGGAGCCACAGCAGAGCTGTGGCAGTTTTCCTGTGAGTATTATAACGGTTTTACCATTTTTTTGCTTCGTTTTTGAGCCTGAGGGGTTAATCATCCATTTGCAAGTGGGTGCAATGCTATTTTTGTCTAGTACATACACTGTTAAAATTTTATAGAGTTAACTGCTTTTTTCACTGTTTTGCAGTTTTTGGGTTTGTTTTTTTCCCTTAAAGGCACAGTACCGTTTTTTATATTCTGCTTTTTCACATTAATTAAAGTGTTTTCAAAGCTTGCTGGTCTCATTACAAGTCTGTTAAACATGTCTGACATAGAGGAAACTCCCTGTTCCTTATGTTTAGAAGCCATTGTGGAACCCCCTCTTAGAATGTGTACCAAATGCACTGATCTTACTATAAGTTATAAAGATCATATTCTGGCTTTAAAAGATTTATCACCAGAGGAAACTGACAAGGGGGAAGTTATGCCGACTAACTCTCCCCACGTGTCAGAACCTATTACTCCCCCTCAAGGGACACCCGCTCAAGAGACGCCAAGTACATCTAGCGCGCCCATAGCGTTTACCTTACAAGACATGGCGGCAGTTATGGATCATACCCTTACAGCGGTATTGTCCAAACTACCAGGGTTACAAGGAAAGCGAGACAGCTCTGGGGCTAGGAAAAATACAGAGCTCTCTGACGCTTTAGTAGCTATGTCTGATATCCCCTCACAATATGCAGAAGCTGAGGAAGGAGAGCTTCTATCTGTGGGTGATTTTTCTGACTCAGGGAAGATAATTCAACCTGATTCTGATATGTTTACATTTAAATTTAAGCTTGAACACCTCCGCGTGTTGCTCAGGGAGGTTTTAGCTACTCTGAATGACTGTGACACCATTATGGTCCCAGAGAAATTGTGTAGATTGGATAAATACTATGCAGTGCCTGTTTACACTGATGTTTTTCCAATACCTAAGAGGTTTTCAGAAATTATTACTAAGGAATGGGATAGACCAGGTGTACCGTTCTCTCCCCCTCCTGTTTTTAAGAAGATGTTTCCCATAGATGCCGCTACACGGGACTTATGGCAAACGGTCCCTAAGGTGGAGGGAGCAGTCTCTACCCTAGCTAAGCGTACAACTATCCCCGTCGAGGACAGTTGTGCTTTCCTAGATCCAATGGATAAAAAGTTAGAGGGTTACCTTAAGAAAATGTTTATTCAACAGGGTTTTATTCTCCAGCCTCTTGCATGCATTGCCCCTGTCACTGCTGCTGCGGCCTTCTGGTTTGAGTCTCTGGAAGAGGCTCTACAGGTAGAAACCCCATTGGATGATATACTTGAAAAGCTTAAAGCTCTTAAGTTAGCCAATTCATTTGTTTCTGATGCCGTTGTTCATTTAACCAAACTAACGGCTAAGAACTCAGGTTTTGCTATTCAAGCACGTAGGGCGTTATGGCTTAAATCCTGGTCAGCTGACGTTACTTCAAAGTCTAAGCTTCTCAACATTCCCTTCAAGGGGCAGACCCTATTCGGGCCCGGACTGAAGGAGATCATTTCTGATATTACTGGAGGAAAAGGTTACGCCCTTCCTCAGGATAGGTCCAACAAATTAAGGACCAAACAGACTAATGTTCGTGCCTTTTGAAACTTCAAGACTGGCGCAGCATCAACTTCCTCTATTACAAAACAAGAGGGAAATTTTGCCCAGTCCAAGCCGGTCTGGAGACCTAACCAGGCTTGGAACAAAGGAAAGCAGGCCAAAAAGCCTGCTGCTGCCTCTAAGACAGCATGAAAGATCAGCCCCCGATCCGGTAACAGATCTAGTAGGGGGCAGACTTTCTCTCTTCGCCCAGGCTTGGGCAAGAGATGTCCAGGTATCTTCTGGACTTCAAAGCTTCTTCCCCAAAAGGAAGATTTCACCTCTCACAATTATCTGCAAACCAGATAAAGAGAGAAGCATTCTTACATTGTGTTCAAGACCTCCTAGTTATGGGAGTGATCCACCCAGTTCCAAAGGAGGAACAGGGGCAAGGCTTCTATTCAAATCTGTTTGTGGTTCCCAAGAAAGAGGGAACCTTCAGACCAATCTTAGATCTCAAGATCCTAAACAAATTTCTCAGGGTCCCATCCTTCAAAATGGAGACTATTCCAACCCATCCTTCAAAATGGAGACTATTCCTATGATCCAGGAGGGTCAATATATGACTACCGTGGACTTAAAGGATGCTTATCTTCACATTCCGATACACAGAGATCATCATCGGTTTCTCAGGTTCGCCTTCCTAGACAGGCATTACCAGTTTGTAGCTCTTCCCTTTGGGTTAGCTATGGCACCAAGAATCTTTTCGAAGGTTCTGGGGTCACTTCTGGCGGTCCTAAGGCCGCGGGGTATATCAGTAGCCCCTTACCTAGATGACATTCTGATACAGGCGTCGAATTTTCAAATTGCCAAGTCCCATATGGACATTGTTCTGGCATTCCTGAGGTCTCATGGGTGGAAAGTGAATGAAGAAAAGAGTTCTCTAGCCCCTCTCACAAGAGTTTCCTTCCTAGGAACTCTGATAGATTCTGTAGAAATGAAGATTTACCTGACAGAGGCCAGGTTGTCAAAACTTCTAAATTCCTGCCGTATTCTTTATTCTACTTCTCGCCCTTCAGTGGCTCAGTGTATGGAAGTAATCGGCTTAATGGTAGCAGCAATGGACATAGTGCCGTTTGCCCGCCTACATCTCAGACCACTGCAACTCTGCATGCTCAATCAGTGGAATGGGGATTACACAGATTTGTCCCCTCTACTAAATCTGGATCAAGAGACCAGGGATTCTCTTCTCTGGTGGCTATCTCGGGTCCATCTGTCCAAAGGTATGACCTTCCGCAGGCCAGATTGGACAATAGTAACAACAGATGCCAGCCTTCTGGGCTGGGGTGCAGTCTGGAACTCCCTGAAGGCTCAGGGCTTGTGGACTCAGGAGGAGGCACTCCTTCCAATAAACATTCTGGAACTAAGAGCGATATTCAATGCTCTTCAGGCTTGGCCTCAGCTTGCTGCGGTCAGGTTCATCAGATTTCAGTCTGACAACATCACGACTGTAGCTTACATCAACTATCAAGGGGGAACAAGGAGTTTCAAAGATAATTCTATGGGCAGAGGTTCACTCTTGCCATCTATCCATATCCCAGGAGTAGAGAACTGGGAGACAGACTTTTCTTCCGGGGGAATGGGAACTCCATCCGGAGGTGTTTGCACAGTTGATTCAACTTTGGGGCAAACCAGAACTGGATCTCATGGCGTCTCATCAGAACGCCAAGCTTCCTTGTTATGGATCCAGGTCCAGGGATCCCAAGGCAGCACTGATAGATGCTCTAGCAGCACCTTGGTCCTTCAACCTGGCTTATGTGTTTCCACCGTTTCCTCTGCTCCCTCGTCTGATTGCCAAGATCAAGCAGGAGAGAGCTTTGGTGATTTTGATAGCACCTGCGTGGCCACGCAGGACTTGGTATGCAGATCTGGTGGACATGTCATCCTTTCAACCATGGACTCTGCCGCTGAGGCAGGACCTTCTACTTCAGGGTCCTTTCAACCATCCAAATCTAATTTCTCTGCGTCTGACTGCTTGGAGATTGAACGCTTGATTTTATCAAAGCGTGGTTTCTCCGAATCGGTCATTGATACCTTAATACAGGCGCGAAAGCCTGTCACCAGGAAAATCTATCATAAGATATGGTGTAAATATCTTCATTGGTGTGAATCCAAGGGTTACTCATGGAGTAAAGTCAGGATTCCTAGGATATTATCCTTTCTCCAAGAAGGATTGGAGAAGGGTTTGTCAGCTAGTTCCTTAAAGGGACAGATTTCTGCTCTGTCTATTCTTTTGCACAAACATCTGGCTGAGGTTCCAGATGTCCAGGCGTTCTGTCAGGCTTTGGTTAGAATCAAGTCTGTGTTTAAACCTGTTGCTCCGCCCTGGAGTTTAAATTTAGTTCTTAAAGTTCTTCAAGGGGTTCCGTTTGAACCTTTGCATTCCATAGATATTAAGCTCTTATCTTGGAAAGTTCTGTTTTTAGTAGCTATCTCCTCGGCTCGAAGAGTTTCGGAGTTATCTGCTTTACAATGTGATTCCCCTTATCTCGTTTTCCATGCAGATAAGGTAGTGTTACGTACCAAACCTGGTTTTCTACCTAAGGTGGTATCTGCTAAGAATATCAATCAGGAGATTGTTGTTCCGTCACTGTGTCCTAATCCTTCTTCAAAGAAGGAACGTCTATTACACAATCTTGACGTGGTTCGTGCTTTAAAGTTTTATTTACAAGCTACTAAAGATTTTCGTCAAACATCTGCATTGTTCGTTGTCTACTCTGGACAGAGGAGAGGCCAAAAGGCTTCGGCAACTTCTCTCTCTTTTTGGGTAAGGAGTATAATACGCTTAGCTTATGAGACTGCTGGCCAGCAGCCTCCTGAAAGAATTACAGCTCATTCTACTAGAGCGGTAGCTTCCGCATGGGCTTTTAAGAATGAGGCTTCTGTTGAACAGATTTGTAAGGCGGCGACTTGGTCTTCGCTTCATACTTTTTCTAAATTCTATAAATTTGATACTTTTGCTTCTTCGGAGGCTATTTTTGGGAGAAAGGTCTTACAGGCAGTGGTGCCTTCCGTTTAAGCGCCTGCCTTGTCCCTCCCTTCATCCGTGTCCTATAGCTTTGGTATTGGTATCCCACAAGTAATGGATGATCCGTGGACTGGATACACCTTACAAGAGAAAACAAAATTTATGCTTACCTAATAAATTTATTTCTCTTGTGGTGTATCCAGTCCACGGCCCGCCCTGTCATTTTAAGGCAGGTGTTTTTTATTTATTTTTAAACTACAGTCACCACTGCACCCTATAGTTTCTCCTTTCTCTTGCTTGTCTTCGGTCGAATGACTGGAGGTGGCAGTTAGGGGAGGAGCTATATAGATAGCTCTGCTGTGGGTGATCCTCTTGCAGCTTCCTGTTGGGAAGGAGAATATCCCACAAGTAATGGATGATCCGTGGACTGGATACACCACAAGAGAAATAAATTTATCAGGTAAGCATAAATTTTGTTTTTAGGGCTAGAACATCAGTCTGTTTTTTTTTTTTTTCCTGTGTAATCTAATTGCAGTTGCCTGCCTGCCAGGCCCACTTGCCCAGTGCCACCACTCATATCTGTTGTAAGAGTAGTGTAAATTTAAAAAAACAAAACTTTTTTGACTGTGAAACATCAGTCTGCTAGTGTAATCTAATTGCAGTTGCCTGCCTGCCAGCGTGTGTGCCAGGCCCACTTGCCCAGTGCCACCACTCATATCTGGTGTAACAGTAGTGTAAATTTAAAAAAAAAAAACTTTTTTGACTGTGAAACATCAGTCTGCTAGTGTAATCTAATTGCAGTTGCCTGCCTGCCAGCGTGTGTGCCAGGCCCACTTGCCCAGTGCCACCACTGATATCTGGTGTAACAGTAGTGTAAATTTAAAAAAAAAAACTTTTTTGACTGTGAAACATCAGTCTGCTTGTGTAATCTAATTGCAGTTGCCTGCCTGCCAGCGTGTGTGCCAGGCCCACTTGCCCAGTGCCACCACTCATATCTGTGGTAACAGTAGTGTAAATTTAAAAAAAAACTTTTTTGACTGTGAAACATCAGTCTGCTTGTGTAATCTAATTGCAGTTGCCTGCCTGCCAGCGTGTGTGCAAGGCTCAAAGTGTATACTGTGCCCACTTGCCCAGTGCCACCACTCATATCTGTTGTAACAGTAGTGTAAATTAAAAAAAAACACCTTTTTTGACTGTGAAACATCAGTCTGCTTGTGTAATATAATTGCAGTTGCCTGCCTGCCAGCGTGTGTGCCAGGCCCACTTGCCCAGTGCCACCACTCATATCTGTTGTAACAGTAGTGTAAATTTTAAAAAAAACTTTTTTGACTGTGAAATATCAGTCTGCTAGTGTAATCTAATTGCAGTTGCCTGCCTGCCAGGGTATGTGTGCCAGGCTCACATCGTATACTGTGCCCACTTGCCCAGTGCCACCACTCATATCTGGTGTAACAGTAGTGTAAATTAAAAAAAAAAAACTTTTTTGACTGTGAAACATCAGTCTGCTAGTGTAATCTAATTGCAGTTGCCTGCCTGCCAGCGTGTGTGCCAGGCCCACTTGCCCAGTGCCACCACTCATATCTGGTGTAACAGTAGTGTAAATTAAAAAAAAAAAAACTTTTTTGACTGTGAAACATCAGTCTGCTAGTGTAATCTAATTGCAGTTGCCTGCCTGCCAGCGTGTGTGCCAGGCCCACTTGCCCAGTGCCACCACTGATATCTGGTGTAACAGTAGTGTAAATTTAAAAAAAAAAACCTTTTTGACTGTGAAACATCAGTCTGCTTGTGTAATCTAATTGCAGTTGCCTGCCTGCCAGCGTGTGTGCCAGGCCCACTTGTCCAGTGCCACCACTCATATCTGTGGTAACAGTAGTGTAAATTTAAAAAAAAACTTTTTTGACTGTGAAACATCAGTCTGCTAGTGTAATCTAATTGCAGTTGCCTGCCTGCCAGCGTGTGTGCCAGGCCCACTTGCCCAGTGCCACCACTCATATCTGGTGTAACAGTAGTGTAAATTTAAAAAAAAAAACTTTTTTGACTGTGAAACATCAGTCTGCTTGTGTAATCTAATTGCATTTGCCTGCCTGTCAGCGTGTGTGCCAGGCCCACTTGCCCAGTGCCACCACTCATATCTGTTGTAACAGTAGTGTAAATTTAAAAAAAAAAACTTTTTTGAGTGTGAAACATCAGTCTGCTAGTGTAATCTAATTGCAGTTGCCTGCCTGCCAGCGTGTGTGCCAGGCTCACAGCGTATACTGTGCCCACTTGCCCAGTGCCACCACTCATATCTGGTGTAACAGTAGTGTAAATTAAAAAAAAAAAACTTTTTTGAGTGTGAAACATCAGTCTGCTAGTGTAATCTAATTCAAAAGGCAGGTTTAAGATATTAATACTAGTGATTAACTGTAGTTCCACTAAACAAGCCAGCTAAATCAATAAAACCTTAAAAAAATGATAATAAATAGATACAGTGAACAATACAAAAAGCGTGGTTGCGCCTATTTGTTTAACCTAGATAACTAGGTCAAACAGATTTGTCTAAAAGTGGAAAGTACAAATCTAAACTAAACTAAACTATAAATAAAAAATATTTGTTAAGAGAGATAAAATCAGTATATATATATATATATATATATATATATATATATATGGTTTATTAATAAAATATTTAGATGAGATAACAAATGATCCTTTAATAAATAATTTATTCTTAAATCAATCCAACAAGTAGAATCTGATGTGTAAATGCAAAACAAACAAGATAGAATAAAAAGTAGATTGGCCAATCAGAACAAATTTAATAAGAGATATATTTTAAATAAATTGGATATATTGCATCAGTAACCTAAGGGAACCATTCAAGCAATATATGCAATAAATAAAAAATATTAAATTATAAATAATAAATAATTAGTGGAATGAAAAATATATATAATGTAATATATGTGTATTTAGATTATGTATATTAGAATGTATAGATAGTTGTTCTGGTGTTATCTTTAAAATGATCTGTTTAAAACCATCCGTTAAGCAGAAAAAATGAATGCATAAAACGGACTATATTCACTGTGGGTTTATATATGTTTATATCCTTATTTTCGTGTTCATATAATCGTTGTCCACTTGGGACAGGATAAGGCAAAAAAACACTTTTCCAATAGTGATGAAGTATCCAGATAGGTAAATCTCATAAAATAAGTCTCATAAAATATGTTCAGCAAATACCGGTATAAGCTATTTTAAGTTATAATCCATTAATTAGGGCGAAGTTAAAGCTTGTTAAATTTGTAAAATGTATTTCAGCAAAGTCTTACTTTAGAATTTGAAACAAGAAACATAATCCTGGGTTCTTGTAAGCTCTAATCTAGCCGCTCTCCTGTTTAGCAGCGTCTTTACTCACGCTGGCGGAAGTGAGTTAAAAAACCAGGCCGGTCCGTCCCGTGCAGTCTTCCGTCACTCTCTTTCTTACAGTGACTCGGTATCCTCAAGGCAGATATCCCCAGACAGCTGTGTCTTGTTAATTGGAAAAGTTTGAACGCTACGCGTTTCAGCTGCCACTGCAGCCTTTTTCAAGCGATTTGTTCTTGCCTTATCTGTCTTGCTCTTATAAACCTCACTGATATGTCTGATAGGATAATCACATATGTAAATTCATCATTCTTTGACTAGTGGAATCGGAAACACCAATATAAAAATGTGTGGTACAGAAAAGGGAAACTTAATAATCGTATGGACAATTAGGCCTAGATTTAGAGTTTGGCGGTAGCCGTGAAAACCAGCGTTAGAGGCTCCTAACGCTGGTTTTAGGCTACCGCCGGTATTTGGAGTCACTGAAAAAAGGGTCTAACGCTCACTTTTCAGCCGCGACTTTTCCATACCACAGATCCCCTTACGTCAATTGCGTATCCTATCTTTTCAATGGGATTTCTGAAGTGAGCGTTAGAGCTCTAACGACAAAACTCCAGCCACAGAAAAAAAGCAGGAGTTAAGAGCTTTCTGGGCTAACGCTGGTTCATAAAGCTCTTAACTACTGTACCCTAAAGTACACTAACACCCATAAACTACCTATGTACCCCTAAACTGAGGTCCCCCCACATCGCCGCAACTCGATTAAATTTTTTTAACCCCTAATCTGCTGACCGCCACCTACGTTATACTTATGTACCCCTAATCTGCTGCCCCTAAAACCGCCGACCCCTGTATTATATTTATTAACCCCTAACCTGCCCCCCACAACGTCGCCGCCAGCTACTTACAATAATTAACCCCTAATCTGCCGACCGCAAAGTGCCGCCACCTACATTATAGCTATGTACCCCTAATCTGCTGCCCCTAACACCGCCGACCCCTATATTATATTTATTAACCCCTAATCTGCCCCCCTCAACGTCGCCGACACCTGCCTACACTTATTAACCCCTAATCTGCCGAGCGGACCTGAGCGCTACTATAATAAAGTTATTAACCCCTAATCCGCCTCACTAACCCTATCATAAATAGTATTAACCCCTAATCTGCCCTCCCTAACATCGCCGACACCTAACTTCAATTATTAACCCCTAATCTGACGACCGGAGCTCACCGCTACTATAATAAATGGATTAACCCCTAAAGCTAAGTCTAACCCTAACACTAACACCCCCCTAAGTTAAATATAATTTAAATCTAACGAAATAAATTAACTCTTATTAAATAAATTATTCCTATTTAAAGCTAAATACTTACCTGTAAAATAAATCCTAATATAGCTACAATATAAATTATAATTATATTGTAGCTATTTTAGGATTAATATTTATTTTACAGGCAACTTTGTAATTATTTTAACCAGGTACAATAGCTATTAAATAGTTAAGAACTATTTAATAGTTACCTAGTTAAAATAATAACAAAATTACCTGTAAAATAAATCCTAACCTAAGTTATAATTAAACCTAACACTACCCTATCAATAAATTAATTAAATAAAATACCTACAATTACCTACAATAAAACCTAACACTACACTATCAATAAATAAATTAAATACAATTCCTACAAATAACTACAATTACATAAACTAACTAAAGTACAAAAAATAAAAAAGAACTAAGTTACAAAAAATAAAAAAATATTTACAAACATAAGAAAAATATTACAACAATTTTAAACTAATTACACCTACTCTAAGCCCCCTAATAAAATAACAAAGACCCCCAAAATAAAAAAATGCCCTACCCTATTCTAAATTAATAGAGTTAAAAGCTCTTTTACCTTACCAGCCCTGAACAGGGCCCTTTGCGAGGCATGCCCCAAGAAAATCAGCTCTTTTGCCTGTAAAAAAAAACATACAATACCCCCCCCCCAACATTACAACCCACCACCCACATACCCCTAATCTAACCCAAACCCCTCTTAAATAAACCTAACACTAAGCCCCTGAAGATCTTCCTACCTTGTCTTCACCTCAACAGGTATCACCGATCCATCCTGGCATCCGGTGCTGAAGAGGTCCAGAAGAGGCTCCAAAGTCTTCCTCCTATCCGGCAAGAAGAGGACATCCGGACCGGCAAACATCTTCATCCAAGCGGCATCTTCAATCTTCTTCCATCCGGTGCGGAGCGGGTCCATGTTGAAGCAGCCGACGCGGATCCATCCTCTTCTTTCTGCGTCTCCCGACGAATGACGGTTCCTTTAAGGGACGTCATCCAAGATGGCGTCCCTCGAATTCCGATTGGCTGATAGGATTCTATCAGCCAATCGGAATTAAGGTAGGAATATTCTGATTGGCTGATGGAATCAGCCAATCAGAATCAAGTTCAATCCGATTGGCTGATCCAATCAGCCAATCAGATTGAGCTCGCATTCTATTGGCTGTTCCGATCAGCCAATAGAATGCGAGCTCAATCTGATTGGCTGATTGGATCAGCCAATCGGATTGAACTTGATTCTGATTGGCTGATTCCATCAGCCAATCAGAATATTCCTACCTTAATTCCGATTGGCTGATAGAATTCTATCAGCCCATAGGAATTCGAGGGACGCCATCTTGGATGACGTCCCTTAAAGGAACCGTCATTCGTCGGGAGACGCAGAAAGAAGAGGATGGATCCGCGTCGGCTGCTTCAACATGGACCCGCTCCGCACCGGATGGAAGAAGATCGAAGATGCCGCTTGGATGAAGATGTTTGCCGGTCCGGATGTCCTCTTCTTGCCGGATAGGAGGAAGACTTTGGAGCCTCTTCTGGACCTCTTCAGCACCGGATGCCAGGACGGATCGGTGATACCTGTTGAGGTGAAGACAAGGTAGGAAGATCTTCAGGGGCTTAGGGCGCGATCCGATATCGATCGCAGTTTGCGGCGCAAGCGAGGGAACCGGCGTCGCCCGCAGTTTCAGCTCGCAACTCGAGCCATCCCATATAGGTCGCCGTCAGATGCTAACGTGCCGTAAGTCTCACAAACCAGCGATGTCCAGAAATCTGCGTAAGTACAAATTTCTGGCGTCGCCAGTGACTTGCGCCACGTTAGAATCTGCCGGCGCCTATAAAACCTGACTAAAGTCTAAAACACCCGCACTGTCTAACACGCCTCCCTAACATAGCCCGCACTGTCTAACACGCCTCCCTAACATAGCCCGCACTGTCTAACACGCCTCCCTAACATAGCCCGCACTGTCTAACACGCCTCCCTAACATAGCCCGCACTGTCTAACCCTCTATCCGCTATCCCCCCTCACTAGCCTAACAATAAAAATGCTATTAACCCCTAAACCGCCGCTCCTTTACCCCGCCGCAACCTAATAAAATTATTAACCCCTAAACCGCCGCTCCCGTACCCCGCCGCCAGCTATATTATATCTATAACCCCCTAAAGTGAGCCCCTAACACCGCCGCCATCTATATTAAAATGATTAACCCCTAATTTAATCTACCTACCCTGCCGCCAGCTATATTATCTATATTAACCCTAAGTATATTATAGTTAATATAGGTATTACATTATATATATTTACTATATTAACCCTAATTATATTAGGGTTAATATAGTTAATATAGTTACTATAGTATTTATATTAACTATATTAACTCTATCTAACCCTAACACCCCTAACTAAATTTATATTAAATTAATCTAATTAATTTATAAACTAAAATATTCCTATTTAAATCTAAATACTTACCTATAAAATAAACCCTAAGATAGCTACAATATAATTAATAATTACATTATAGCTATGTTAGGGTTAATATTTATTTTACAGGTAAATAGTTAATTATTTTAACTAGGTATAATAGATATTAAATAGTTATTAACTATTTAATATCTACCTAGTTAAAATAATTACCCAATTACCTGTAAAATAAATCCTAACCTAAGTTACAAATACACCTACACTATCAATAAATTTAATAAACTACAAACATCTATCTAAAAATACAATTAAATTAACTAAACTAAATTACAAAAAAAAACAAACACTAAATTACAAAAAATAAAAAAAAGATTACAAGATTTTTAAGCTAATTACACCTATTCTAAGCCCCCTAATAAAATAATAAACCCCCAAAATAACAAAAATTCCCTGCCCTATTCTAAATTAAACAAATTTCAAAGCTCTTTACCTTACCGGCCCTTAAAAGGGCCTTTTGTGGGGCATGCCCCAAAGAATTCAGCTCTTTTGCATTCAACAAATACAATCCCCCCCCCCCCATTACAACCCACCACCCACATACCCCTATTCTAAACCCACCCAAACCCCCCTTAAAAAATCCTAACACTACCCCCCTGAAGATCTCCCTACCTTGTCTTCACCACACCGGGCGGAACTCCTGATCCGATCCGGGCGATGTCGTCCTCCAAGCGGCAAAGAAGAAATCTTCCTCCGGCGACGTCTTCCTCCAAGCGGCAGCAAAGTCTTCATTCTTCCGGCGGCATCTTCAATCTTCTTTCTTCGCTCCGCCGCCGCGGAGCATCCATCCCGGCCGACTGCTAAACTTGGAATGAGGTACCTTTAAATGACGTCATCCAAGATGGCGTCCGCCGAATTCCGATTGGCTGATAGGATTCTATCAGCCAATCGGAATTAAGTTAAAAAAATCTGATTGGCTGATTGAATCAGCCAATCAGATTCAAGTTCAATCCGATTGGCTGATCCAATCAGCCAATCAGATTGAGCTCGCATTCTATTGGCTGATCGGAACAGCCAATAGAATGCGAGCTCAATCTGATTGGCTGATTGGATCAGCCAATCGGATTGAACTTGAATCTGATTGGCTGATTCAATCAGCCAATCAGATTTTTTTAACTTAATTCCGATTGGCTGATAGAATCCTATCAGCCAATCGGAATTCGGCGGACGCCATCTTGGATGACGTCATTTAAAGGTACCTCATTCCAAGTTTAGCAGTCGGCCGGGATGGATGCTCCGCGGCGGCGGAGCGAAGAAAGAAGATTGAAGATGCCGCCGGAAGAATGAAGACTTTGCTGCCGCTTGGAGGAAGACGTCGCCGGAGGAAGATTTCTTCTTTGCCGCTTGGAGGACGACATCGCCCGGATCGGATCAGGAGTTCGGCCCGGTGTGGTGAAGACAAGGTAGGGAGATCTTCAGGGGGGTAGTGTTAGGATTTTTTAAGGGGGGTTTGGGTGGGTTTAGAATAGGGGTATGTGGGTGGTGGGTTGTAATGGGGGGGGGGGATTGTATTTGTTGAATGCAAAAGAGCTGAATTCTTTGGGGCATGCCCCACAAAAGGCCCTTTTAAGGGCTGGTAAGGTAAAGAGCTTTGAAATTTGTTTAATTTAGAATAGGGCAGGGAATTTTTGTTATTTTGGGGGTTTATTATTTTATTAGGGGGCTTAGAATAGGTGTAATTAGCTTAAAAATCTTGTAATCTTTTTTTTATTTTTTGTAATTTAGTGTTTGTTTTTTTTTGTAATTTAGTTTAGTTAATTTAATTGTATTTTTAGATAGATGTTTGTAGTTTATTAAATTTATTGATAGTGTAGGTGTATTTGTAACTTAGGTTAGGATTTATTTTACAGGTAATTGGGTAATTATTTTAACTAGGTAGATATTAAATAGTTAATAACTATTTAATATCTATTATACCTAGTTAAAATAATTAACTATTTACCTGTAAAATAAATATTAACCCTAACATAGCTATAATGTAATTATTAATTATATTGTAGCTATCTTAGGGTTTATTTTATAGGTAAGTATTTAGATTTAAATAGGAATATTTTAGTTTATAAATTAATTAGATTAATTTAATATAAATTTAGTTAGGGGTGTTAGGGTTAGATAGAGTTAATATAGTTAATATAAATACTATAGTAACTATATTAACTATATTAACCCTAATATAATTAGGGTTAATATAGTTAATATATATAATGTAATAACTATATTAACTATAATATACTTAGGGTTAATATAGATAACATAGCTGGCGGCGGGGTAGGTAGATTAAATTAGGGGTTAATAATTTTTATATAGGTGGCGGCGGTGTAAGGGGTCAGATTACGGGATAGATAAGGTAGATGGCGGCGGTTTTAGGGGCTCACAGTAGGGGGTTAGTTTATGTAGATGGCGGCGGGGTCCGGGAGCGGCGTTTTAGGGGGTAATAACTTTATTAGGGATTTGGGGGGGGGGGATCGCGGTTGACAGGGAGATAGATATTGCGCATGCGTTAGGTGTTAGGTTTATTTTAGAAGATCGCGGTTGACAGGGAGATAGACATTGCGCATGCGTTAGGTGTTAGGTTTATTTTAGCAGCCAGTTTAGGGAGTTACGGGGCTCCAATAGTCAGCGTAAGGCTTCTTACGGCTGCTTTTTGTGGCGAGGTGAAAATGGAGTAAGTTTTCTCCATTTTCGCCACGTAAGTCCTTACGCTGCATATTGGATACCAAACTGCGCGGGTTTGGTATACCTGCCTATGGCCCAAAAAACTGCGGGCGACGGCAGAAATATACGCGCGTAACTTCTAGCTTACGCCGTATATAGGATACCAAATCCGCACAATTATTGGCGTCGCCGGCTTTTGCGGGCGACGATTTTTATCGGATCGACCCCTTAGTGTTAGGTTTATTTAAGGGGGGTTTGGGTTAGATTAGGGGTATGTGGGTGGTGGGTTGTAATGTTGGGGGGGGTATTGTATGTTTTTTTTTACAGGCAAAAGAGCTGATTTTCTTGGGGCATGCCCCGCAAAGGGCCCTGTTCAGGGCTGGTAAGGTAAAAGAGCTTTTACCTCTATTAATTTAGAATAGGGTAGGGCATTTTTTTATTTTGGGAGTCTTTGTTATTTTATTAGGGGGCTTAGAGTAGGTGTAATTAGTTTAAAATTGTTGTAATATTTTTCTTATGTTTGTAAATATTTTTTGTAACTTAGTTCTTTTTTATTTTTTGTACTTTAGTTAGTTTATGTAATTGTAGTTATTTGTAGGAATTGTATTTAATTTATTTATTGATAGTGTAGTGTTAGGTTTTATTGTAGGTAATTGTAGGTATTTTATTTAATTAATTTATTGATAGGGTAGTGTTAGGTTTAATTATAACTTAGGTTAGGATTTATTTTACAGGTAATTTTGTTATTATTTTAACTAGGTAACTATTAAATAGTTCTTAACTATTTAATAGCTATTGTACCTGGTTAAAATAATTACAAAGTTGCCTGTAAAATAAATATTAATCCTAAAATAGCTACAATGTAATTATAATTTATATTGTAGCTATATTAGGATGTATTTTACAGGTAAGTATTTAGCTTTAAATAGGAATAATTTATTTAATAAGAGTTAATTAATTTCGTTAGATGTAAATTATATTTAAGTTAGGGGGGTGTTAGTGTTAGGGTTAGACTTAGCTTTAGGGGTTAATCCATTTATTATAGTAGCGGTGAGCTCCGGTCGTCAGATTAGGGGTTAATAATTGAAGTTAGGTGTCGGCGATGTTAGGGAGGGCAGATTAGGGGTTAATACTATTTATTATAGGGTTAGTGAGGCGGATTAGGGGTTAATACATTTATTATAGTAGCGGTGCGGTCCGCTCGGCAGATTAGGGGTTAATAAGTGTAGGCAGGTGTCGGCGACGTTGAGGGGGGCAGATTAGGGGTTAATAAATATAATATAGGGGTCGGCGGTGTTAGGGGCAGCAGATTAGGGGTACATAGGGATAATGTAAGTTGCGGCGGTTTACGGAGCGGAAGATTAGGGGTTAATAATATAATGCAGGGGTCAGCGATAGCGGGGGCGGCAGAATAGGGGTTAATAAGTGTAAGGTTAGGGGTGTTTAGACTCGGGGTACATGTTAGAGTGTTAGGTGCAGACGTAGGAAGTGTTTCCCCATAGGAAACAATGGGGCTGCGTTAGGAACTGAACGCTGCTTTTTTGCAAGTGTTAGGTTTTTTTTCAGCTCAAACTGCCCCATTGTTTCCTATGGGGGAATCGTGCACGAGCACGTTTTTGAGGCTGGCCGCGTCCGTAAGCAACTCTGGTATCGAGAGTTGCATTTGCGGTAAAAATGCTCTACGCTCCTTTTTTGGAGCCTAACGCAGCATTTTTTTGGACTCTCGATACCAGAGTTAATTTTATGGTGCGGCCAGAAAAAAGCCCGCGTAGCGTTAACAACCCATCTACCGCCAAACTCCAAATCTAGGCCTTAGTGTTATGTCATTTTATAAATTATAAAGATAGCAAGGACAAAATGTTGTAAAAGTTAATAGTTATTATATTGGAAACGGATCTGTGTACATTATAATATTTTAAAAACATGGAAAGGAGAAGAAACATCTATTATGACTTCAAAGAAAAGATATTTTTGTATAAAAAAATCACCTATTGTATTAAGTGATTATATTGTATAACACATTATGTAATATAAGAAATTAATATAAGATCAATTCAAACATTCTTGTTAAAATATTGAAATATTAAAAGAATAAATCCCTTTATGTAAAAAAATTTGTTAATTAATATCATAAAACATATTTCCCCCAGGTGGGTTTTGAACTTGTGGTCTTTTGGTTGGGAGGATAACGATCTCTCCTCTAGGTTATACCTAAGGCAGTTATAACTAGACGATATTCTAAATATTGACTATTTGAAGTTATTTTCCTGTTTTTTCTCTACCAGACCTTTCTTTTAAAAAATATGTAGGCACATTATAACGTTCTTTTTCTGATTGGCCAATCTACTTTTTATTCTATCTTGTTTTTTTGCATTTATACATCAGATTCTACTTGTTGGATTGATTTAAGAATAAATTATTTATTAAAGGATCATTTGTTATCTCATCTAAATATTTTATTAATAAACCATATATATATATATATACTGATTTTATCTCTCTTAACAAATATTTCTTATTTATAGTTTAGTTTAGTTTAGATTTGTACTTTCCACTTTTAGACAAATCTGTTTGACCTAGTTATCTAGGTTAAACAAATAGGCACAACCACGCTTTTTGTATTGTTTAGTGTAATCTAATTGCAGTTGCCTGCCTGCCAGCGTGTGTGCCAGGCTCACAGCGTATACTGTGCCCACTTGCCCAGTGCCACCACTCATATCTGGTGTAACAGTAGTGTGAATTTTAAAAAAAAACTTTTTTGACTGTGAAACATCAGTCTGCTAGTGTAATCTAATTGCAGTTGCCTGCCAGCGTGTGTGCCAGGCTCACAGAGTATACTGTGCCCACTTGCCCAGTGCCACCACTCATATCTGGTGTAACAGTAGTGTAAATTTAAAAAAAAAAACTTTTTTGACTGTGAAACATCAGTCTGCTTGTGTAATCTAATTGCAGTTGCCTGCCTGCCAGCGTGTGTGCCAGGCTCACAGCGTATACTGTGCCCACTTGCCTAGTGCCACCACTCATATCTTGTTTAATAGTAGTGTAAGTGTACATTTAAAAAAAAAAACTTTTTTGACTGTGAAACATCAGTCTGCTTTTTTGTGTCAGGCTCACAGCGTATACTGTGCCCACTTACCCAGTGCTACCACTCATATCTTGTTTAATAGTAGTGTAAGTGTACATTTAAAACAAAATAATTTTTTTGGACTGTGAAACATCAGTCTGCTTTTTTGTGTTCGGCTCACAGCGTATACTGTGCCCACTTGCCCAGTGCCACAACTCATATCTTGTTTAATAGTAGTGTAAGTGTACATTTAAAAAAAAAAAAAACTTTTTTGACTGTGAAACATCAGTCTGCTTTTTTGTGTCAGGCTCACAGCGTATACTGTGCCCACTTGCCCAGTGCCACCACTCATATCTTGTTTAATAGTAGTGTAAGTGTACATTTAAAAAAAAAAACTTTTTGGACTGTGAAACATCAGCCTGCTTTTTTGTGTCAGGCTCACAGTATATACTGTGCCCACTTGCCCAGTGCCACCACTCATATGTTGTTTAATAGTTGTGTAAGTGTACATTTAAAAAAACAAAAACTTTTTGACTGTGAAACATCAGTCTGTTTTTTTGTGTCAGGCCCACAGCGTATACTGTGCCCACTTGCCCAGTGCCACCACTCATATCTTGTTTAATAGTAGTGTAAGTGTACATTTAAAACAATATAAAATTTTTGGACTGTGAAACATCAGTCTGCTTTTTTGTGTTCAGCTCACAGCGTATACTGTGCCCACTTGCCCAGTGGCACCACTCATATCTTGTTTAATAGTAGTGTAAGTGTACATTTAAAAAAAATGACAGGCAGAGGCAGGCCACCCCGCAGGTGCCGCTGTGGTCGTGGTGCTGTGATTCCCTTTGGCCCTAGAATAATGCCCAGTGTTCAGAGGCCACGTACCATGAACTCGAAAAGTTCTGAGGACATAGTTGACTTTTTAACACAAGAGACCCAATCTTCTATAGCTTCTGCTCCGAACCTTGACGCACCATCCTCCTCCAGCTTAGCTTCAGGCACCTCTCAAGTTACCACTCGCCCGCCTGCCGCCACCACCAACACTAGCACCACAGCCGCTTCACTTGATCTGTCAGAGGAGTTATTTACACATCAGTTGGAAGAAATGAGTGATGCGCAAGCATCATTGACAGAGGATGTAGATAACAGTGATATGTCTCAGTCAGGCAGCATTACAGACATGGACGTACGGTGTGATGATGATGATGTTGTACCCGCTGCTGCTTCCTTTGTTGATTTGTCAGATACAAGTGAAGCGGTTGATGATGACGATGCGTCTGTGGATGTCACGTGGGTGCCCGCTAGAAGAGAAGAAGAACAGGGGGAAAGTTCAGATGGGGAGACAGAGAGGAGGAGGAGGAGACGAGTTGGAAGCAGGGGGAGGTGGTCGCAAGGAGCTAGTGGCACAGTCAGACAGCATGCATCGGCACCCGGGGTCAGCCAGACAGCACACCAATCAACGCATGCTGTTGCCACCACCAGAATGCCGTCATCGCAGAGCTCAGCAGTGTGGCATTTTTTGTGTGTGTCTGCCTCTGACAACAGCGATGCCATTTGCAACCTGTGCCAAAAGAAACTGAGTCGTGGGAAGTCCAACACCCACCTAGGTACAACTGCTTTGCGAAGGCACATGATCGCACATCACAAACGCCTATGGGATCAACACATGAGTACAAGCAGCAAACAAACTCAAAGCCGCCATCCTCCTCCTGGTTCAGAATCTTCAGCCACGTCAACCACTGCTGTCCTCCTTGCCCCCTCTCAACCATCCGCCACTCCGTCTCTCTTCCGGAGCATTTCCTGCTCATCTGCCCACAGTCAGGTGTCTGTCAAGGACATGTTTGAGCGTAAGAAGCCTATGTCACAAAGTCACCCCCTTGCCCGGCGTCTGACAGCTGGCTTGTCTGAACTCTTAGCCCGCCAGCTTTTACCATACAAGCTGGTGGAGTCTGAGGTGTTCCAAAAATTTGTAGCTATTGGGACACCGCAGTGGAAGGTACCCGGCCAAAATTTATTTTCACAAAAGGCAATCCCCAACCTGTACTCGATTGTGCGAAAGGAAGTAATGGCATGTCTGGCAGACAGTGTTGGGGCAAGGGTCCATCTGACCACTGATAGCTGGTCTGCAAAGCATGGTCAGGGCAGGTATATCACCTACACTGCACATTGGGTAAACCTGCTGACGGCTGCCAAGCATGGAATGCGTGGCTCTGCAGAGGAGTTGGTGACACCGCCACGACTTGCAGGCAGGCCTGCTGCCACCTCCTCTACTCCTCCTACTCCATCCTCTTCCATAACCTCCTCGGCTGAGTCCTCTTCTGCTGCTGCGTCTTGCTCCACATCAACGGCACCCCCCCAGCTCCCCAGGTACTATTCCACATCCCGGATATGGCAGTGTCACGCCGTCTTGGGGTTGACTTGCCTGAAAGCAGAGAGTCACACCGGACCAGCACTCCTGTCTGCCCTGAACGCACAGGTGGATCAGTGGCTGACTCCACACCAACTGGAGATCAGCAAAGTGGTTTCTGACAATGGAAGTAATTTGGTGGCGGCATTGAAATTGGGCAAATTGACCCATGTGCCGTGCATGGCACATGTGTGTAATCTGATCGTACAATGCTTTGTGCATAAGTACCCAGGCTTACAGGACATCCTGAAGCAGGCCAGGAAGGTGTGTTGCCATTTGAGGCGTTCCTACACGGCCATGGCGCACTTTTCAGATATCCAGCGGCGAAACAACATGCCAGTGAGGCGCTTGATTTGCAACAGCCCGACACGTTGGAATTCAACACTCCTAATGTTCGACCGCCTGCTCCAACAAGAAAAAGCCGTTAATGAGTATTTGTATGACCGGGGTGCTAGGACAGCCTCTGCGGAGCTGGGAATTTTTTTGCCACGTTACTGGACGCTCATGCGCAATGCCTGTAGGCTCATGCATCCTTTTGAGGAGGTGACAAACCTAGTCAGTCGCACCAAAGGCACCATCAGCGACATCATACCATTTGTTTTCTTCCTGGAGCGTGCCCTGCGAAGAGTGCTGGATCAGGCCGTAGATGAGCGTGAAGAGGAAGAGGAAGAGTTGTGGTCACCATCACCACCAGAAACAGCCTTATCAGCATCGCTTGCTGGACCAGCGGCAACGCTGGAAGAGGATTGTGAGGAAGAGGAGTCAGAGGAGGAATGTGGCTTTGAGGAGGAGGAGGAAGACCAACCACAACAGGCATCCCAGGGTGTTCATTGTCACCTATCTGGTACCCGTGGTGTTGTACGTGGCTGGGGGGAAGAAGATACCTTCAGTGAGATCACTGAGGACGAGGAACGGGACATGAGTAGCTCTGCATCCAACCTTGTGCAAATGGGGTCTTTCATGCTGTCGTGCCTGTTGAGGGACCCTCGTATAAAAAAGCTGAAGGAGAACGACCTGTACTGGGTGTCCACGCTACTAGACCCCCGGTATAAGCATAAAGTGCCTGAAATTTTACAGAATTACCGCAAGTCGGAAAGGATGCAGCAGTTCCAAAATAAATTAAAAAGTATGCTTTACACAGCGTATAAGGGTGATGTCACAGCACAACGGGAATCTAACAGGGGAAGAGGTGAAAGTAATCCTCCGACTCCCACGACCACGCCGGCAAGGACAGGATGCTTTACAGACGTGTTGTTGATGGAGGACATGCAGAGCTTTTTAAGTCCTATGCATTGCCACAGCCCTTCGGGGTCCACCCTCAGAGAACGACTCGACCGACAGGTAGCAGACTACCTCGCCTTAACTGCAGATCTCGACACTCTGAGGAGCGATGAACCCCTTGACTACTGGGTGTGCAGGCTTGACCTGTGGCCTGAGCTATCCCAATTTGCGATAGAACTTCTGGCCTGCCCCGCTTCAAGTGTCCTGTCAGAAAGGACCTTCAGTGCAGCAGGAGGTATTGTCACTGAGAAGAGAAGTCACCTAGGTCAAAAAAGTCTAGATTACCTCACCTTTATTAAGATGAATGAGGGATGGATCCCGAAGGGACTGACATTGGGCGATACATTCGAGTAAAAAAGGCCTGATGACATGAGCTGCCTTGGGCTAAAAATGGTCCACACGTTGCTGTATTTTATCTTCGAATGCCGGATGACTTGCGTGACTTATCCTCCACCAACTAGGGTTCAAGCCGCAATGTTTTAGGGCACTTTCTGCCTGGGAAACAAACATCAATTTTTCTGGCCGCTGCTACAGCAGCGGCTGCAACAATACCTAATTTTTCAGGCATGTGTACATGCCAAATTTTTCTGGCCTCTGGTGCTGCACAGTGGCTTCAAAAACCACACCACTCATATCTGGTGGCACAGTAGATTGCACGCTCAGTGCCCCAAATTTGAAGTAGGAGGACCGACCAAGCATTTTTTTCCATCTCCCGGTTCCTAAAATCCATGCCATATACACGTCCCCTGATAGGGGACGTAACAGGGATTAAACTGATCAGAATAGTACTACTTAACACACCACTCATATCTAGTGGCACAGTAGATTGCACGCGCAGTGCCCCAAATTTGAAGCAGGAGGACCGACCAAGCATCTTTTTCCATCTCCCAGTTCCTAAAATCCATGCCATATACACGTGCCCTGGCGCCGCAACTGCCTCTGGGAACCTTACCATGGGTCCCAGACCGCACGTCTTGTAATTCTCTGTCTGGGAAATTATCTATCTATCAAATCTATCTATTTATCTATCAAATCTATCTATCTATCGTATCTATCAAATGTATCTATTGCATCTATTGATTTATCTATCTAATCTATGTATCTATCTATCTATCAAATCTATCTATCTCGTGGCCTGACTGTTATCTGACAGCCACTTGTGTTTCGGCCATGCCATATACATATCCATGCCATATACACGTCCCCTGATAGAGGACGTAACAGGGATTAAACTGATCAGAATAGTACTACTTAACACACCACTCATATCTGGTGGCACAATAGATTGCACGTGCAGTGCCCCAAATTTGAAGCAGGAGGACCGACCAAGCATCTTTTTCTCCCGGTTCCTAAAATCCATGCCATATACTAGTCCCCTGGCGCTGCAACTGCCTCTGGGAACCTTACCATGGGTCCCAGACCGCATGTCTTGTAATTCTCTGTCTGGGAAATTATCTATCTATCAAATCTATCTATTTATCTATTAAATCTATCTATCTATTATATCTATCAAATGTATCTATTGCATCTATTGATCTATCTATCAAATCTATCTATCTCGTGGCCGGACTGTTATCTGACAGCCACTTGTGTTTCGGCCATGCCATATACATATCCATGCCATATACACGTCCCCTGATAGGGGACGTAACAGGGATTAAACTGATCGGAATAGTACTACTTAACACACCACTGATATCTGGTGGCACAGTAGATTGCACGCGGTGCTCTGACAAAATGCAGAAGGACATTTGGCAGACGGACATTTGGCAGACGGACATTTGGCCGACAGACAAAGCTAAAGAATGTTCCGATTTCGGCCGAGGGCAGATACGTTCCAGAGTGCTCTGTTCTAATCAGCATGTCTTGTAATTCTCTGTCTTGGAAATTATCTATCTATCTATCAAATCTATCTATTTATCTATCAAATCTATCTATCTATCTATCTATCTATCTATCTATCTATCTATCTATCGTATCTATCAAATGTATCTATTGCATCTATTGATCTATCTATCTAATCTATGTATCTATCTATCTATCTATCTATCAAATCAATCTATCTCGTGGCCGGACTGTTATCTGACAGCCACTTGTGTTTCGGCCATGCCATATACATATCCATGCCATATACACGTCCCCTGAAAGGGGACGTAACAGGGATTAAACTGATCAGAATAGTACTACTTAACACACACCACTCATATCTGGTGGCACAGTAGATTGCACGCGCAGTGCCCCAAATTTGAAGTAGGAGGACCGACCAAGCATCTTTTTCCATCTCCCGGTTCCTAAAATCCATGCCATATACACATCCCCTGATAGGGGACGTAACAGGGATTACACTGATAGGAATAGTACTACTTAACACACCTTATAATAACACAGAGAGAGGCAACGCAGAGAGAGGAGTCTGAAGAAGAGGAGTCAGAGGAGGAAGGT
This sequence comes from Bombina bombina, assembly GCF_027579735.1. Classification (NCBI taxonomy): domain Eukaryota; kingdom Metazoa; phylum Chordata; class Amphibia; order Anura; family Bombinatoridae; genus Bombina; species Bombina bombina. The sequence continues at coordinate 111,385,099 of NC_069506.1, read as the reverse complement.
GGCTTTGAGGAGGTGGAAGATCAAACACAGCAGGCGTCCCAGGGGGCTTGTTGTCACCTTTCGGGGACCCTTGGTGTTGTACGTGGCTGAGTGGAGGAAGAGACCTTCAATGACATCAGTGAGGACAAGGAATGGGACATGACTAGCTTGGTATCCAACCTTGTGCAAATGGGGAGTTTGCGGTTGTGCAAATGGACTGTTTGCGGTTGTTTGCGGTGCGTTAAAGGGACAGTCTAGGCCAAAATAAACTTTCATGATTCAGATAGAGCATGTAATTTTAAACAATTTTCCAATTTACTTTTATCACCAATTTTGCTTTGTTCTCTTGGTATTCTTAGTTGAAAGCTTAACCTAGGAGAATCATAAGCTAATTTCTTAGACCTTGAGGCCCACCTCTTTCAGATTGCATTTTAACAGTTTTTCACCACTAGAGGGTGTTAGTTCACGTATTTCATATAGATAACACTGTGCTCGTGCACGAGAAGTTATCTGGGAGCAGGCACTGATTGGCTAGACTGCAAGTCTGTCAAAAGAACTGAAAAAAGGGGCAGTTTGCAGAGGCTTAGATACAAGATAATCACAGAGGTTAAAAGTATATTATTATAAATGTGTTAGTTATGCAAAACTGGGAAATGGGTAATAAAGGGATTATCTATCTTTTAAAACAATAACAATTCTGGTGTAGACTGTCCCTTTAAACGGGGAGTTTGGTCTGTCACTGTGAAGCGGGCGTAACCCTTACACTACCTGATCGATACAACATCATGCCTGATGTTTTAAAGCACGTTATTCCAAACAATTTAGCAATGTTAGGTGATTTATGCCCTTTATGGCTTAAAAACAGACTCTGCATCAACTATGTAATTTTCCATGGGAGTTTTGCCATGGATCCCCCTCCGGCATGCCACAGTCCAGGTGTTAGTCCCCTTGAAACAACTTTTCCATCACTATTGTGGCCAGAAAGAGTCCCTGTGGGTTTTAAAATTCGCCTGCCTATTGAAGTCAATGGCGGTTCGCCCGGTTCGCCCGTTCGTGAACAGTTGCGGAAGTTCGTGTCTGCCGTTCGCGAACGCAAATTTTTAGGTTCGCGACATCACTATTAGTGACATCACTGAAATAAGGGCAGACAACTGGGCACAGGAATTGGGCATCATATTTGTTTGACAAATAATATACGCCTAGATTTAGAGTTGGGCGGTAGCCGTCAAAACCAGCGTTAGAGGCTCCTAACGCTGGGTTTTAACGCCCTCTGGTATTTGGAGTCAGTCAGGAAAGGGTCTAACGCTCACTTTCCAGCCGCGACTTTTCCATACCGCAGATCCCCTTACGTAATTTGCGTATCCTATCTTTTCAATGGGATCTTTCTAACGCCGGTATTTAGAGTCGTGGCTGAAGTGAGTGTTAGAAATCTGACGACAAAACTCCAGCCGCAGAAAAAAGTCAGTAGTTAAGAGCTTTCTGGGCTAACGCCGGTTTATAAAGCTCTTAACTACTGTGCTCTAAAGTATAAATAAAAAGAGAGAAGCGCTCAACCTGGGAACGAACAATAGCATAATAGCTTGTTCTATGGCTGGTTACCACCCTAGAAGCAGCCTCTTTTTGCTCAATATGTGCCTTTCACAGAAAAGAACTTTCCTGTAGCATATCAGTCTGATCCTGACTTCACAGTACAGTCCAGCCCCGAAATACCAGGCAATCCCCTTCTGAACAAGAGAAACAGCATAACCCCAGACGTACGTTTCGGCCTATTGTGGGCCTCGTCAGTGAGGTGCAGCCATATCCCTCTAGGCACACTGAGCAACGGGTCCACGTCTGGATTCCCGCATCACACTTAGGGAGACTTCCCTAAGTGTCATAATTTGCATAAATAAAAAGAGAGAAGCGCTCAACCTGGGAACGAACAATAGCATAATAGCTTGTTCTATGGCTGGTTACCACCCTAGAAGCAGCCTCTTTTTGCTCAATATGTGCCTTTCACAGAAAAGAACTTTCCTGTAGCATATCAGTCTGATCCTGACTTCACAGTACAGTCCAGCCCCGAAATACCAGGCAATCCCCTTCTGAACAAGAGAAACAGCATAACCCCAGACGTACGTTTCGGCCTATTGTGGGCCTCGTCAGAGAGGTGCAGCCATATCCCTCTAGGCACACTGAGCAACGGGTCCACGTCTGGATTCCCGCATCACACTTAGGGAGACTTCCCTAAGTGTCATAATTTGCATAAATAAAAAGAGAGAAGCGCTCAACCTGGGAACGAACAATAGCATAATAGCTTGTTCTATGGCTGGTTACCACCCTAGAAGCAGCCTCTTTTTGCTCAATATGTGCCTTTCACAGAAAAGAACTTTCCTGTAGCATATCAGTCTGATCCTGACTTCACAGTACAGTCCAGCCCCGAAATACCAGGCAATCCCCTTCTGAACAAGAGAAACAGCATAACCCCAGACGTACGTTTCGGCCTATTGTGGGCCTCGTCAGTGAGGGCAGCCATATCCCTCTAGGCACACTGAGCAACGGGTCCACGTCTGGATTCCCGCATCACACTTAGGGAGACTTCCCTAAGTGTCATAATTTGCATAAATAAAAAGAGAGAAGCGCTCAACCTGGGAACGAACAATAGCATAATAGCTTGTTCTATGGCTGGTTACCACCCTAGAAGCAGCCTCTTTTTGCTCAATATGTGCCTTTCACAGAAAAGAACTTTCCTGTAGCATATCAGTCTGATCCTGACTTCACAGTACAGTCCAGCCCCGAAATACCAGGCAATCCCCTTCTGAACAAGAGAAACAGCATAACCCCAGACGTACGTTTCGGCCTATTGTGGGCCTCGTCAGTGAGGTGCAGCCATATCCCTCTAGGCACACTGAGCAACGGGTCCACGTCTGGATTCCCGCATCACACTTAGGGAGACTTCCCTAAGTGTCATAATTTGCATAAATAAAAAGAGAGAAGCGCTATACCTGGGAACGAACAATAGCATAATAGCTTGTTCTATGGCTGGTTACCACCCTAGAAGCAGCCTCTTTTTGCTCAATATGTGCCTTTCACAGAAAAGAACTTTCCTGTAGCATATCAGTCTGATCCTGACTTCACAGTACAGTCCAGCCCCGAAATACCAGGCAATCCCCTTCTGAACAAGAGAAACAGCATAACCCCAGACGTACGTTTCGGCCTATTGTGGGCCTCGTCAGTGAGGTGCAGCCATATCCCTCTAGGCACACTGAGCAACGGGTCCACGTCTGGATTCCCGCATCACACTTAGGGAGACTTCCCTAAGTGTCATAATTTGCATAAATAAAAAGAGAGAAGCGCTATACCTGGGAACGAACAATAGCATAATAGCTTGTTCTATGGCTGGTTACCACCCTAGAAGCAGCCTCTTTTTGCTCAATATGTGCCTTTCACAGAAAAGAACTTTCCTGTAGCATATCAGTCTGATCCTGACTTCACAGTACAGTCCAGCCCCGAAATACCAGGCAATCCCCTTCTGAACAAGAGAAACAGCATAACCCCAGACGTACGTTTCGGCCTATTGTGGGCCTCGTCAGTGAGGTGCAGCCATATCCCTCTAGGCACACTGAGCAACGGGTCCACGTCTGGATTCCCGCATCACACTTAGGGAGACTTCCCTAAGTGTCATAATTTGCATAAATAAAAAGAGAGAAGCGCTCAACCTGGGAACAAACAATAGCATAATAGCTTGTTCTATGGCTGGTTACCACCCTAGAAGCAGCCTCTTTTTGCTCAATATGTGCCTTTCACAGAAAAGAACTTTCCTGTAGCATATCAGTCTGATCCTGACTTCACAGTACAGTCCAGCCCCGAAATACCAGGCAATCCCCTTCTGAACAAGAGAAACAGCATAACCCCAGACGTACGTTTCGGCCTATTGTGGGCCTCGTCAGTGAGGTGCAGCCATATCCCTCTAGGCACACTGAGCAACGGGTCCACGTCTGGATTCCCGCATCACACTTAGGGAGACTTCCCTAAGTGTCATAATTTGCATAAATAAAAAGAGAGAAGCGCTCAACCTGGGAACGAACAATAGCATAATAGCTTGTTCTATGGCTGGTTACCACCCTAGAAGCAGCCTCTTTTTGCTCAATATGTGCCTTTCACAGAAAAGAACTTTCCTGTAGCATATCAGTCTGATCCTGACTTCACAGTACAGTCCAGCCCCGAAATACCAGGCAATCCCCTTCTGAACAAGAGAAACAGCATAACCCCAGACGTACGTTTCGGCCTATTGTGGGCCTCGTCAGTGAGGTGCAGCCATATCCCTCTAGGCACACTGAGCAACGGGTCCACGTCTGGATTCCCGCATCACACTTAGGGAGACTTCCCTAAGTGTCATAATTTGCATAAATAAAAAGAGAGAAGCGCTCAACCTGGGAACGAACAATAGCATAATAGCTTGTTCTATGGCTGGTTACCACCCTAGAAGCAGCCTCTTTTTGCTCAATATGTGCCTTTCACAGAAAAGAACTTTCCTGTAGCATATCAGTCTGATCCTGACTTCACAGTACAGTCCAGCCCCGAAATACCAGGCAATCCCCTTCTGAACAAGAGAAACAGCATAACCCCAGACGTACGTTTCGGCCTATTGTGGGCCTCGTCAGTGAGGTGCAGCCATATCCCTCTAGGCACACTGAGCAACGGGTCCACGTCTGGATTCCCGCATCACACTTAGGGAGACTTCCCTAAGTGTCATAATTTGCATAAATAAAAAGAGAGAAGCGCTCAACCTGGGAACGAACAATAGCATAATAGCTTGTTCTATGGCTGGTTACCACCCTAGAAGCAGCCTCTTTTTGCTCAATATGTGCCTTTCACAGAAAAGAACTTTCCTGTAGCATATCAGTCTGATCCTGACTTCACAGTACAGTCCAGCCCCGAAATACCAGGCAATCCCCTTCTGAACAAGAGAAACAGCATAACCCCAGACGTACGTTTCGGCCTATTGTGGGCCTCGTCAGTGAGGTGCAGCCATATCCCTCTAGGCACACTGAGCAACGGGTCCACGTCTGGATTCCCGCATCACACTTAGGGAGACTTCCCTAAGTGTCATAATTTGCATAAATAAAAAGAGAGAAGCGCTCAACCTGGGAACGAACAATAGCATAATAGCTTGTTCTATGGCTGGTTACCACCCTAGAAGCAGCCTCTTTTTGCTCAATATGTGCCTTTCACAGAAAAGAACTTTCCTGTAGCATATCAGTCTGATCCTGACTTCACAGTACAGTCCAGCCCCGAAATACCAGGCAATCCCCTTCTGAACAAGAGAAACAGCATAACCCCAGACGTACGTTTCGGCCTATTGTGGGCCTCGTCAGTGAGGTGCAGCCATATCCCTCTAGGCACACTGAGCAACGGGTCCACGTCTGGATTCCCGCATCACACTTAGGGAGACTTCCCTAAGTGTCATAATTTGCATAAATAAAAAGAGAGAAGCGCTCAACCTGGGAACGAACAATAGCATAATAGCTTGTTCTATGGCTGGTTACCACCCTAGAAGCAGCCTCTTTTTGCTCAATATGTGCCTTTCACAGAAAAGAACTTTCCTGTAGCATATCAGTCTGATCCTGACTTCACAGTACAGTCCAGCCCCGAAATACCAGGCAATCCCCTTCTGAACAAGAGAAACAGCATAACCCCAGACGTACGTTTCGGCTGCACCTCACTGACGAGGCCCATAGGAGGCCCATAGGAGGCCCATAGGAGGCCGAAGCGATCGTCTGGGGTTGTCATATTCCTTGTTCAGAGGAGAATTGCCTGGTATTTCGGGGCTGGACTGACCTTACTTGGCGGGATCAGACTGATATACTTCAGGAAAGTTTTCTTCTGTGAAAAGCACACTGGTCTAAAAGAGGCTGCTTCCGGGTGGTAAATCGCCATAGAACAAGCCACTGAGCTGTTGTTCGTTCCTGGTAGAGCGCTTCTCTCTTTGTATGCAAATTATTATGACCCTGGGGAAGTCTCCCTATGGGTGATGGGGGAAACCAGACGTGGACTCCTTGCTCAGTGTGCTTTGAGGAATGTGGCTGCACCTCACTGACGAGGCCCATAGGAGGCCGAAGCGATCGTCTGGGGTTGTCATATTCCTTGTTCAGAGGAGAATTGCCTGGTATTTCGGGGCTGGACTGACCTTACTTGGCGGGATCAGACTGATATACTTCAGGAAAGTTTTCTTCTGTGAAAAGCACACTGGTCTAAAAGAGGCTGCTTCCGGGTGGTAAATCGCCATAGAACAAGCCACTGAGCTGTTGTTCGTTCCTGGTAGAGCGCTTCTCTCTTTGTATGCAAATTATTATGACCCTGGGGAAGTCTCCCTATGGGTGATGGGGGAAACCAGACGTGGACTCCTTGCTCAGTGTGCTTAGAGGAATGTGGCTGCACCTCACTGACGAGGCCCATAGGAGGCCGAAGCGATCGTCTGGGGTTGTCATATTCCTTGTTCAGAGGAGAATTGCCTGGTATTTCGGGGCTGGACTGACCTTACTTGGCGGGATCAGACTGATATACTTCAGGAAAGTTTTCTTCTGTGAAAAGCACACTGGTCTAAAAGAGGCTGCTTCCGGGTGGTAAATCGCCATAGAACAAGCCACTGAGCTGTTGTTCGTTCCTGGTAGAGCGCTTCTCTCTTTGTATGCAAATTATTATGACCCTGGGGAAGTCTCCCTATGGGTGATGGGGGAAACCAGACGTGGACTCCTTGCTCAGTGTGCTTAGAGGAATGTGGCTGCACCTCACTGACGAGGCCCATAGGAGGCCGAAGCGATCGTCTGGGGTTGTCATATTCCTTGTTCAGAGGAGAATTGCCTGGTATTTCGGTGCTGGACTGACCTTACTTGGCGGGATCAGACTGATATACTTCAGGAAAGTTTTCTTCTGTGAAAAGCACACTGGTCTAAAAGAGGCTGCTTCCGGGTGGTAAATCGCCATAGAACAAGCCACTGAGCTGTTGTTCGTTCCTGGTAGAGCGCTTCTCTCTTTGTATGCAAATTATTATGACCCTGGGGAAGTCTCCCTATGGGTGATGGGGGAAACCAGACATGGACTCCTTGCTCAGTGTGCTTAGAGGAATGTGGCTGCACCTCACTGACGAGGCCCATAGGAGGCCGAAGCGATCGTCTGGGGTTGTCATATTCCTTGTTCAGAGGAGAATTGCCTGGTATTTCGGGGCTGGACTGACCTTACTTGGCGGGATCAGACTGATATACTTCAGGAAAGTTTTCTTCTGTGAAAAGCACACTGGTCTAAAAGAGGCTGCTTCCGGGTGGTAAATCGCCATAGAACAAGCCACTGAGCTGTTGTTCGTTCCTGGTAGAGCGCTTCTCTCTTTGTATGCAAATTATTATGACCCTGGGGAAGTCTCCCTATGGGTGATGGGGGAAACCAGACGTGGACTCCTTGCTCAGTGTGCTTAGAGGAATGTGGCTGCACCTCACTGACGAGGCCCATAGGAGGCCGAAGCGATCGTCTGGGGTTGTCATATTCCTTGTTCAGAGGAGAATTGCCTGGTATTTCGGGGCTGGACTGACCTTACTTGGCGGGATCAGACTGATATACTTCAGGAAAGTTTTCTTCTGTGAAAAGCACACTGGTCTAAAAGAGGCTGCTTCCGGGTGGTAAATCGCCATAGAACAAGCCACTGAGCTGTTGTTCGTTCCTGGTAGAGCGCTTCTCTCTTTGTATGCAAATTATTATGACCCTGGGGAAGTCTCCCTATGGGTGATGGGGGAAACCAGACGTGGACTCCTTGCTCAGTGTGCTTAGAGGAATGTGGCTGCACCTCACTGACGAGGCCCATAGGAGGCCGAAGCGATCGTCTGGGGTTGTCATATTCCTTGTTCAGAGGAGAATTGCCTGGTATTTCGGGGCTGGACTGACCTTACTTGGCGGGATCAGACTGATATACTTCAGGAAAGTTTTCTTCTGTGAAAAGCACACTGGTCTAAAAGAGGCTGCTTCCGGGTGGTAAATCGCCATAGAACAAGCCACTGAGCTGTTGTTCGTTCCTGGTAGAGCGCTTCTCTCTTTGTATGCAAATTATTATGACCCTGGGGAAGTCTCCCTATGGGTGATGGGGGAAACCAGACGTGGACTCCTTGCTCAGTGTGCTTAGAGGAATGTGGCTGCACCTCACTGACGAGGCCCATAGGAGGCCGAAGCGATCGTCTGGGGTTGTCATATTCCTTGTTCAGAGGAGAATTGCCTGGTATTTCGGGGCTGGACTGACCTTACTTGGCGGGATCAGACTGATATACTTCAGGAAAGTTTTCTTCTGTGAAAAGCACACTGGTCTAAAAGAGGCTGCTTCCGGGTGGTAAATCGCCATAGAACAAGCCACTGAGCTGTTGTTCGTTCCTGGTAGAGCGCTTCTCTCTTTGTATGCAAATTATTATGACCCTGGGGAAGTCTCCCTATGGGTGATGGGGGAAACCAGACGTGGACTCCTTGCTCAGTGTGCTTAGAGGAATGTGGCTGCACCTCACTGACGAGGCCCATAGGAGGCCGAAGCGATCGTCTGGGGTTGTCATATTCCTTGTTCAGAGGAGAATTGCCTGGTATTTCGGGGCTGGACTGACCTTACTTGGCGGGATCAGACTGATATACTTCAGGAAAGTTTTCTTCTGTGAAAAGCACACTGGTCTAAAAGAGGCTGCTTCCGGGTGGTAAATCGCCATAGAACAAGCCACTGAGCTGTTGTTCGTTCCTGGTAGAGCGCTTCTCTCTTTGTATGCAAATTATTATGACCCTGGGGAAGTCTCCCTATGGGTGATGGGGGAAACCGGACGTGGACTCCTTGCTCAGTGTGCTTAGAGGAATGTGGCTGCACCTCACTGACGAGGCCCATAGGAGGCCGAAGCGATCGTCTGGGGTTGTCATATTCCTTGTTCAGAGGAGAATTGCCTGGTATTTCGGGGCTGGACTGACCTTACTTGGCGGGATCAGACTGATATACTTCAGGAAAGTTTTCTTCTGTGAAAAGCACACTGGTCTAAAAGAGGCTGCTTCCGGGTGGTAAATCGCCATAGAACAAGCCACTGAGCTGTTGTTCGTTCCTGGTAGAGCGCTTCTCTCTTTGTATGCAAATTATTATGACCCTGGGGAAGTCTCCCTATGGGTGATGGGGGAAACCAGACGTGGACTCCTTGCTCAGTGTGCTTAGAGGAATGTGGCTGCACCTCACTGACGAGGCCCATAGGAGGCCGAAGCGATCGTCTGGGGTTGTCATATTCCTTGTTCAGAGGAGAATTGCCTGGTATTTCGGGGCTGGACTGACCTTACTTGGCGGGATCAGACTGATATACTTCAGGAAAGTTTTCTTCTGTGAAAAGCACACTGGTCTAAAAGAGGCTGCTTCCGGGTGGTAAATCGCCATAGAACAAGCCACTGAGCTGTTGTTCGTTCCTGGTAGAGCGCTTCTCTCTTTGTATGCAAATTATTATGACCCTGGGGAAGTCTCCCTATGGGTGATGGGGGAAACCAGACGTGGACTCCTTGCTCAGTGTGCTTAGAGGAATGTGGCTGCACCTCACTGACGAGGCCCATAGGAGGCCGAAGCGATCGTCTGGGGTTGTCATATTCCTTGTTCAGAGGAGAATTGCCTGGTATTTCGGGGCTGGACTGACCTTACTTGGCGGGATCAGACTGATATACTTCAGGAAAGTTTTCTTCTGTGAAAAGCACACTGGTCTAAAAGAGGCTGCTTCCGGGTGGTAAATCGCCATAGAACAAGCCACTGAGCTGTTGTTCGTTCCTGGTAGAGCGCTTCTCTCTTTGTATGCAAATTATTATGACCCTGGGGAAGTCTCCCTATGGGTGATGGGGGAAACCAGACGTGGACTCCTTGCTCAGTGTGCTTAGAGGAATGTGGCTGCACCTCACTGACGAGGCCCATAGGAGGCCGAAGCGATCGTCTGGGGTTGTCATATTCCTTGTTCAGAGGAGAATTGCCTGGTATTTCGGGGCTGGACTGACCTTACTTGGCGGGATCAGACTGATATACTTCAGGAAAGTTTTCTTCTGTGAAAAGCACACTGGTCTAAAAGAGGCTGCTTCCGGGTGGTAAATCGCCATAGAACAAGCCACTGAGCTGTTGTTCGTTCCTGGTAGAGCGCTTCTCTCTTTGTATGCAAATTATTATGACCCTGGGGAAGTCTCCCTATGGGTGATGGGGGAAACCAGACGTGGACTCCTTGCTCAGTGTGCTTAGAGGAATGTGGCTGCACCTCACTGACGAGGCCCATAGGAGGCCGAAGCGATCGTCTGGGGTTGTCATATTCCTTGTTCAGAGGAGAATTGCCTGGTATTTCGGGGCTGGACTGACCTTACTTGGCGGGATCAGACTGATATACTTCAGGAAAGTTTTCTTCTGTGAAAAGCACACTGGTCTAAAAGAGGCTGCTTCCGGGTGGTAAATCGCCATAGAACAAGCCACTGAGCTGTTGTTCGTTCCTGGTAGAGCGCTTCTCTCTTTGTATGCAAATTATTATGACCCTGGGGAAGTCTCCCTATGGGTGATGGGGGAAACCAGACGTGGACTCCTTGCTCAGTGTGCTTAGAGGAATGTGGCTGCACCTCACTGACGAGGCCCATAGGAGGCCGAAGCGATCGTCTGGGGTTGTCATATTCCTTGTTCAGAGGAGAATTGCCTGGTATTTCGGGGCTGGACTGACCTTACTTGGCGGGATCAGACTGATATACTTCAGGAAAGTTTTCTTCTGTGAAAAGCACACTGGTCTAAAAGAGGCTGCTTCCGGGTGGTAAATCGCCATAGAACAAGCCACTGAGCTGTTGTTCGTTCCTGGTAGAGCGCTTCTCTCTTTGTATGCAAATTATTATGACCCTGGGGAAGTCTCCCTATGGGTGATGGGGGAAACCAGACGTGGACTCCTTGCTCAGTGTGCTTAGAGGAATGTGGCTGCACCTCACTGACGAGGCCCATAGGAGGCCGAAGCGATCGTCTGGGGTTGTCATATTCCTTGTTCAGAGGAGAATTGCCTGGTATTTCGGGGCTGGACTGACCTTACTTGGCGGGATCAGACTGATATACTTCAGGAAAGTTTTCTTCTGTGAAAAGCACACTGGTCTAAAAGAGGCTGCTTCCGGGTGGTAAATCGCCATAGAACAAGCCACTGAGCTGTTGTTCGTTCCTGGTAGAGCGCTTCTCTCTTTGTATGCAAATTATTATGACCCTGGGGAAGTCTCCCTATGGGTGATGGGGGAAACCAGACGTGGACTCCTTGCTCAGTGTGCTTAGAGGAATGTGGCTGCACCTCACTGACGAGGCCCATAGGAGGCCGAAGCGATCGTCTGGGGTTGTCATATTCCTTGTTCAGAGGAGAATTGCCTGGTATTTCGGGGCTGGACTGACCTTACTTGGCGGGATCAGACTGATATACTTCAGGAAAGTTTTCTTCTGTGAAAAGCACACTGGTCTAAAAGAGGCTGCTTCCGGGTGGTAAATCGCCATAGAACAAGCCACTGAGCTGTTGTTCGTTCCTGGTAGAGCGCTTCTCTCTTTGTATGCAAATTATTATGACCCTGGGGAAGTCTCCCTATGGGTGATGGGGGAAACCAGACGTGGACTCCTTGCTCAGTGTGCTTAGAGGAATGTGGCTGCACCTCACTGACGAGGCCCATAGGAGGCCGAAGCGATCGTCTGGGGTTGTCATATTCCTTGTTCAGAGGAGAATTGCCTGGTATTTCGGGGCTGGACTGACCTTACTTGGCGGGATCAGACTGATATACTTCAGGAAAGTTTTCTTCTGTGAAAAGCACACTGGTCTAAAAGAGGCTGCTTCCGGGTGGTAAATCGCCATAGAACAAGCCACTGAGCTGTTGTTCGTTCCTGGTAGAGCGCTTCTCTCTTTGTATGCAAATTATTATGACCCTGGGGAAGTCTCCCTATGGGTGATGGGGGAAACCAGACGTGGACTCCTTGCTCAGTGTGCTTAGAGGAATGTGGCTGCACCTCACTGACGAGGCCCATAGGAGGCCGAAGCGATCGTCTGGGGTTGTCATATTCCTTGTTCAGAGGAGAATTGCCTGGTATTTCGGGGCTGGACTGACCTTACTTGGCGGGATCAGACTGATATACTTCAGGAAAGTTTTCTTCTGTGAAAAGCACACTGGTCTAAAAGAGGCTGCTTCCGGGTGGTAAATCGCCATAGAACAAGCCACTGAGCTGTTGTTCGTTCCTGGTAGAGCGCTTCTCTCTTTGTGTGCTCTAAAGTACACTAACACCCATAAACTACCTATGTACCCCTAAACCGAGGTCCCCCCACATCGCCGCCACTCGATTAAATTTTTTTAACCCCAATCTGCCGACCGCCACCTACGTTATACTTATGTACCCCTAATCTGCTGGCCCTAACACCGCCGACCCAGATATTATATTTATTAACCCCTAATCTGCCCCCCTCAACGTCGCCTCCACCTGCCTACACTTATTAACCCCTAATCTGCCGAGCGGACCGCACCGCTACTATAATAAAGTTATTAACCCCTAATCCGCCTCACTCCCGCCTCAATAACCCTATAATAAATAGTATTAACCCCTAATCTGCCCTCCCTAACATCGCCGACACCTAACTTCAATTATTAACCCTTAATCTGCCGACCGAATCTCGCCGCTACTGTAATAAATGGATTAACCCCCAAAGCTAAGTCTAACCCTAACACTAACACCCCCCTAAGTTAAATATAATTTAAATCTAACGAAATAAATTAACTCTTATTAAATAAATTATTCCTATTTAAAGCTAAATACTTACCTGTAAAATAAACACTAATATAGCTACAATATAAATTATAATTATATTATAGCTATTTTAGGATTTATATTTATTTTACAGGTAACTTTGTATTTATTTTAACCAGGTACAATAGCTATTAAATAGTTAAGAACTATTTAATAGCTAAAATATTTAAAATAATTACAAAATTACCTGTAAAATAAATCCTAACCTAAGTTACAATTAAACCTAACACTACACTATCAATAAATTAATTAAATAAAATACCTACAATTATCTACAATTAAACCTAACACTACACTACCAATAAATTAATTAAATACAATATCTACAAATAAATACAATGAAATAAACTAACTAAAGTACAAAAAATAAAAAAGAACTAAGTTACAAAAAATAAAAAAATATTTACAAACATTAGAAAAATATTACAACAATTTTAAACTAATTACACCTACTCTAAGCCCCCTAATAAAATAACAAAGACCCCCAAAATAAAAAAATGCCCTACCCTATTCTAAATTAAAAAAGTTCAAAGCTCTTTTACCTTACCAGCCCTGAAAAGGGCCATTTGCGGGGCATGCCCCAAATAATTCAGCTCTTTTGCCTGTAAAAAAAGAAATACAATCCCCCCCCAACATTACAACCCACCACCCACATATCCCTAATCTAACCCAAACCCCCCTTAAATAAACCTAACACTAAGCCCTTGAAGATCTTCCTACCTTATCTTCACCATACCAGGTTCACCGATCCATCCTCGGAAGTCTTGATCCAAGCCTCGGAAGTGTTGATCCAAGCCCAAGCGGGGGGCTGAAGAGTGACGTCCATCCTCGGGCTGAAGTCTGGATCCAAGCAGCGGCTGAAGAAATACATCATCGGGCTGAAGTCGGAAGTCCATCATCGGGATGAAGTCTTCTATCAAGCCGCATCTTCAATCTTCTTTCTTCTGGAGCGGAGCCATCTTCTTTCCAACCGACGCGGATCCAACCTCTTCAACCAACGCCTACTCGCCGAATGACGGTTCCTTTAAATGACGTCATCCAAGATGGCGTCCCTCGAATTCCGATTGGCTGATAGGATTCTATCAGCCAATCGGAATTAAGGTAGGAATATTCTGATTGGCTGATGGAATCAGCCAATCAGAATCAAGTTCAATCCGATTGGCTGATCCAATCAGCCAATCAGATTGAGCTTGCATTCTATTGGCTGTTCCGATCAGCCAATAGAATGCGAGCTCAATCTGATTGGCTGTTTGGATCAGCCAATCGGATTGAACTTGATTCTGATTGGCTGATTCCATCAGCCAATCAGAATATTCCTACCTTAATTCCGATTGGCTGATAGAATCCTATCAGCCAATCGGAATTCGAGGGACGCCATCTTGGATGACGTCATTTAAAGGAACCGTCATTCGGCGAATAGGCGTCGGTTGAAGAGGTTGGATCCGCATCGGTTGGAAAGAAGATGGCTCCGCTCCGCTCCAGAAGATTGAAGATGCGGCTTGATAGAAGACTTCATCCCGATGATGGACTTCCGACTTCAGCCCGATGATGGATTTCTTCAGCCGCCGCTTGGATCCAGACTTCAGCCCGAGGATGGACGTCACTCTTCAGCCCCCCGCTTGGGCTTGGATCAACACTTCCGAGGCTTGGATCAAGACTTCCGAGGACGGATCGGTGAACCTGCTATGGTGAAGATAAGGTAGGAAGATCTTCAAGGGCTTAGTGTTAGGTTTATTTAAGGGGGGTTTGGGTTAGATTAGGGGTATGTGGGTGGTGGGTTGTAATGTTGGGGGGGGGTATTGTATGTGTTTTTTTTACAGGCAAAAGAGCTGAATTCTTTGGGGCATGCCCCGCAAATGGCCCTTTTCAGGGCTGGTAAGGTAAAAGAGCTTTGAACTTTTTTAATTTAGAATAGGGTAGGGCATTTTTTTATTTTGGGGGGCTTTGTTATTTTATTAGGGGGCTTAGAGTAGGTGTAATTAGTTTAAAATTGTTGTAATATTTTTCGAATGTTTGTAAATATTTTTTTATTTTTTGTAACTTAGTTCTTTTTTATTTTTTGTACTTTAGTTAGTTTATTTAATTGTAGTTATTTGTAGGTATTGTATTTAAATAATTTATTGATAGTGTAGTGTTAGGTTTAATTGTAACTTAGGTTAGGATTTATTTTACAGGTAATTTTGTAATTATTTTAACTAGGTAACTATTAAATAGTTATTAACTATTTAATAGCTATTGTACCTGGTTAATATAATTACAAAGTTGCCTGTAAAATAAATATTAATCCTAAAATAGCTACAATATAATTATAATTTATATTGTAGCTATATTAGGGTTTATTTTACAGGTAAGTATTTAGCTTTAAATAGGAATAAGTTATTTAATAATAGTTAATTTATTTTGTTAGATAAAAATTATATTTAACTTAGGGGGGTGTTAGGGTTAGAATTAGCTTTAGGGGTTAAAACATTTATTAGAATAGCGGTGAGCTCCAGCCGGCAGATTAGGGGTTAATGTTTGAAGTTAGGTGTCGGCGATGTTAGGGAGGGCAGATTAGGGGTTAATACTATTTATTATAGGGTTATTGAGGCGGGAGTGAGGCGGATTAGGGGTTAATAACTTTATTATAATAGCGGCGCGGTCCGGTCGGCAGATTAGGGGTTAATAAGTGTAGGCAGGTGGAGGCGACGTTGTGGGGGGCAGATTAGGGGTTAATTAATATAATATAGGGGTCGGCGGTGTTAGGGGCAGCAGATTAGGGGTACATAGGGATAATGTAAGTAGCGGCGGTTTACGGAGCGGCAGATTAGGGGTTAAAAAAAATATTCAGGTGTCTGCGATAGCGGGGGCGGCAGAATAGGGGTTAATAAGTGTAAGGTTAGGGGTGTTTAGACTCGGGGTACATGTTAGGGTGTTAGGTGCAGACGTAGGAAGTGTTTCTCCATAGAAAACAATGGGGCTGCGTTAGGAGCTGAACGCGGCTTTTTTGCAGGTGTTAGGTTTTTTTTCAGCTCAAACAGCCCCATTGTTTTCTATGGGGGAATCGTGCACGAGCACGTTTTTGAAGCTGGCCGCGTCCATAAGCACCGCTGGTATCGAGAGTTGCAGTAGCGTTAAATTATGCTCTACGCTCCCTTTTTGGAGCCTAACGTACTGAAAACCCAGCCATTCTGTGAACTCTAAATACCAGCGGTATTTAAAAGGTGCGGACAGAAAAAAGCACGCGTAGCTAATGCACCCCTTTGGCCGCAAAACTCTAAATCTAGGCGTCAGTGTTGTATAATTTTTTTTTTTTTTACAAAGTTTCCACATCAATAAATGTTACTGCATATTTATTGCATTTGCCACAAATGTTCCCCAAGCATTTCTGCGATGGAAGACATATCTGAATGAGAGTTTTCAAGCAGATGAGGGGATCAGTAGGATAACTACATCATTTTGGAATATCTCTCACTTGGCCTCAACACGTTTCAACTGCACCTTGAGCAGTCTTTATCAAGAAGATATTTTGGCGCCATCCTGTGAGACCTTGAAACTACATGACCGGTATCTCCCACCCAGCCCTTTACCCCATCATCAGTTGGAACATGGCACATCAACTGGCACATGGATATTTTGGCGCAATCCTGTGAGACTTTTAAACTACCTGACCGGTATCTCCCACCCAACCTTTACCCCATCATCAGCTGGCACATGGCTACGTCACTATTACCGCCCTCTTGGCCGGGATTGATAAGCGGAATCCATTACCATTGTTAGTTACATCGTCTCGATATTGGATGTATTCTTTTCTTGAAGAATTGCTATACATTGTATCCCATTCTCTTTATTGGATCAATCATCCAGATATTGTTATTGACATGTGTAAGAAATACTAATCCATATCAGGGGAATGTAGATTAAATGTGCATAGTAATGATATTACTAATTAAAGTGTTGATGTAACTGTTTCAATGTGGTCTTTCGGTCACCCTCAATGTGATAATATTTCAACTTATTGCAATGCAAAATACATTTACAAATATATGTAAAAAGGTTACAAAATAATATAAAAATAATAAATACAATTTTAACAAAATGTAATATTATTAAAAGATAGTATAAAATCCCTTAACCTATCAAAACTATTTAGTATGTAGTATAATCCTCGCCACAAAATAAGCCTACTAAACACAGAACCTCAATTCATAAAGGCTTAAAGGTCTATTTAAATATTCAGCCCATTAGGTTTCAGACTTACTAATTTATATATCCATTCTGTCTCACATTTTCTCAAAGCCAGCAACCTAACTAAATTGCTATTTGATCTAAAACTTTAACTTTCAATCCCTTTAAACTTTTTCCATGTACGCATTTACAGTGATTAGACATTGTGCTTTTCATACTCATTTTTAATATTTTGCAAATTTTCATAGACCCTACGCTTTATCTTTTTTTTTTGGTACTGCCTCTGTAAATTTTCCCACATATTGTCAGGGTTTCACCCGGCTTTCATTTGTTATTTGCAGCAGGCTGCCATTTTTACTCACCTATCTCTCCCCTTGCTTCCTGCAAAGTGTGTAATGCTGCTCACTACACCTAGGCACCCTCTTATGGCCATACTGGAGAACATCATCAGTGAGAGACAGGTTGCAGTCCCAGAATTATGATGTCATCACTTACTATTTAAAGTGCCTCAGTTCAGTCTGTCTTTGCCCTTGTTGTCTCAGAATTCTTTGTGAGTTCCTGTGTTCCACTTCCTGTGTATAACCTGGCTTGTTTGACGTCCCTTCTGGTTTCTGATCCTTGGCTTATTCCTGACTCTGCTGATCTCTTAGTTCCTGACCCCAGCTCGTCTGACTACTCGCTTTGGCTCCTGACCCGGCTCGTCTGACTACCAGCTCTGGCTTTGACTCCTGGCTTGTCGTTTGGCTTTTGGACTCTTTATTATTTTTTGTTATTATTAATAAAGGTGTGATTATTTTTGCATTTCACGTCTCAGTCTGATTCCTGATTCCCTGACACATATACAGGTCTGTTGTTATACTGCATATGTGGAGTTGCTTGTTGCCCTACTATTAAACTCACAAGACTTATGCTCTGCCACTATAAAGAAAAGATGTGCCCCCAAGTGTCCCAGTCAGACACCAGGAAAGTAACTGCATTAGCGCTGCCTAGGGGTTCCCCGTGCCCCCTGAGCCAAACACCCCTTTCACCCCCTGATGGCGGCAAACTTATTACTTTGGCTTATGTGAGAAACTTTTCTAGGTAGCAGTGTTATGAATAGAAAATGCTTGTTTCACCTTTTCCTGAAGTTTCAGCTCGCCTGTCTCTTCTTTAAAGGGATACTAAACCCAAATATTTTCTTTCGTGATTCAGATAGAGCATGCAATTTAAAGCAACTTTCTAATTTACTCCTATTATCAATTTTTCTTCATTCTCTTGGTTTCTTTATTTGAAAAGCAGAAATGTAAATCTTAGGAGCCGACCCATTTTAGGTTCTGCACCCTGGATAGCGCTTGCTTATTGGTAGCTACATTTAGGCAGCAATTAGCAAGGGCTACACAGGTTCTAAACCAAAAATGTCAAATGTGACAGTGGTGAAAGACTGCGCCCGGATATAGAACCAAGCTCACTATAAAGGGACCTCCTAACAACAGGACCCAACTAAGTAATAAGGATAATGGTGAAAATATAGGAGCGCCAACAGCTTAAGGCTACTAGTGGACTAAATTGTGGGATCAATTGGCAAAGTAGAATATACGTACAAAAATAAAACTGTGATTAAATCTAAAAACAAGTATTTAATGAAAATGATCTAAAACAGGCTAATAGCAGATCAATATAACTGAACAAATAAGTAAAACATTAATAACAAATGCATACAGGATTATGCTAATGGACACCTACTATAGAGGTGTAGAGAGCAATGACCAATTAGGCAGTTTTAAAGTTAAACAATATTAAAACAATAAAAGTTAAACAATACTAAAACAATATAAATGTATATATAAAGTGTGCATAAAAATGTATAGTAAAAATTAACAGTGGACTCCCTACTGGAGCAGATTACCCAATCAAAAAGTGATTTGAGATAGATAGTACACATGTAAAAAAATGATAATAAGTATCAGTCTGATACTTATTATAATTTTTGTACACGTGTACTATCTATCTCAAATCACTTTTTTGATTAGCCTTTTTTTTAATTTGATCGCATTTGGTGGTGAAATGGTGGCATGAAATATACCAAAATGGGCCTAGATCAATACTTTGGGTTGTCTGCTAAAAAAAAAAGATATAGTTTTGATAGGTAAATATAAAAAAGGCTCTATTTCTGTTTAAATGTAGTGATGGCAAAAATGCTAAAAATGCTCTGGTCTTTTAGTTTGAAATGCCCGGTCCTTAAGGGGTTAATGACCAAGGACGTGCTATGTACGTCCTTAAATAAAGGACAGTTAAGGACCAAGGACGTACATAGCACGTCCTCAGTCAAACTGAGTGCTGGAAGCGATCGTGATCGCTTCCAGTCGCTCTCAGGGTATTGCAGCTATGCCTCGATATTGAGGTATCATGCAATACCCTTTATGCAACTACAGTGGCCTTCTCTGCATCATCTAGAGATGGTGCTGATCGTTGGTGACGTGGGAGGGATACGAGGGAGGCGGCTCATCACTGGATCAAAGTTCCGGTAGTGCACGGATGAGGGCTGGAGCGTGCAAGGAGGCGGGTGCAAGCGCGCCAGCTACACATAAGTGTACTATGTTTAGGAGGGTGAGGGAAGGAGTAAGAGGGAGGGAAGAATAAGAGTTGGGGCAAGGGATCTGGGAGGGGGAGGGGGGTATGGTATTGAGGGGGGAAGTTACACTACAGAAAAATGTGGGGTTTATTTATTTTTTTATAAAAAAATGCACATTTTTTTAGCAAACTGGGTACTGGCAGACAGCTGCCAATACCCAAGATGGTGGCAAATGGGTAGAGGGGGGAGGGTTAGAGAGCTGTTTGGGGGGATCAGGGAGGTTGGGGGGTAAGGGAGGATCCTAAACTTAAGATCCTCCCTTTTATATATATATATATATATATATATATATATATATATATATAAAAAGCCTTTTATTTTAGTACTGGCAGACTTTCTTCCACTACTTAAGAGCGGGGTCAGGGAGGGATCAGGGGTTGGGATGTGTCAGGTGGGAGGCTGATCTCTACACTAAAGCTAAAATTAACCCTACAACCTACCTTATTAACCCCTTCACTGCTGGGCATAAAAGAAGTGTGGTGCGCAGCGTCATTTAGCGGCCTTCTAATTACCAAAAAGCAATGCCAAAGCCATGTATGTCTGCTATTTCTGAACAAAGGGGATCCCAGAGAAGCATTTACAACCATTTGTGCCATAATTGCACAAGCTGTTTGTAAATAATTTCAGTGAGAAGCCTAAAATTGTGAAAAAGTTAACGATTTTCTTTATTTGATCGCATTTGGCAGTGAAATGGTGGCATGAAATATACCAAAATGGGCCTAGATCAATAATTTGGGTTGTCTACAAAAAATATATATATACATGTAAAGGGTTATTCAGGGATTCCTGACAGAAATCAGTGTTAAAATGTAACTGTCGCTAATTTTGAAACTAATGGGTTTGGAAATAGCAAGTGCTACTTGTACTTATTGCCCTATAACTTGCAAAAAAAGCAAAGAACATGTAAACATTGGGTATTTCTAAACTCAGGACAAAACGTATAAACTATTTAGCTTGGGAGTTTTTTGGTGGTTGTAGATGTGTAAGAGATTTTAGGGGTCAAAGTTAGAAAAAGTGTGTTTTTTTATATTTTTCATCATATTTTATCATTTTTTTATAGTAAATTATAATATATAAGAAATAAATACTATTGTAGTTATACAATAGTCAGGTAGCGCCACAGAAATATAAATGTAAATTAAATAAAAACATGCATAAAACAAATAACCCACCCTGCAAACACAATAAAAAGGAGGTATAAAGGATATATAAAATGTACTAAAAGTCCATTCAAAAGACCAAGTAAAAAACAAAAGATTCAATAGAATACACAGTCTCTATAAAAAACTGTCTTTAAAAGAAACAGATACTTGTATCTTTCTCTTGATCGATTCTTGTCTTGTGTGTCCGCCGTGCAGCTCCCTTCCAATCACTGGTGTCCTAAGCCTTCCCATAACTCTTTTGGCTGTCTTAAAGTCTCTAATGTGGCATAAATAACTGTTACTCACATAAGTGAGGATCTTAGCTCTTGTTTTTCTGTTCTTTTTATCCCACTGGAGTCTTTCTGCATCAGCTGCTGGTGGGGAAGCTTCCAATGTGTCCCAGTGGTCCTTTCTCAAAAGCTCATTCTGCATCCTAAACTTTCATACTAGGTAATTTGTAGATGCGAGAACAGGCACAGCAGCTCCCATAACAGTGACCTCTCCAGTGTATGTGGCCATCCTGACTGCTCTTAAAAGTATAGAAGAAAGTCTAACACCTGCAATAAAGGAGCGTAAAGCTCCGTAATGCAGCCCCATTGATTCCTTTGGGGAAAGCAAATTTATGTTTACACCTAATACCCTAACATAAACCCTGAGTCTAAACACCCCTAATCTGCTGCCCCCATCATTGCCGACACCTACATTACACTTATTAACCCCTAATCTGCTGCCTCCGACATGGCCACCACCTACCTACACTTATTAACCCCTAATCTGTTGCCCCAATGTCTCCGCCACCTACATTACACTTATTAACCCCTAATCTGCCATCCCCGACATCGCCGCCACCTACCTAAATTTATTAACCCCTAACCTGCCGCCCCAACGTTGCCGCCACTATACTAAAGGTATTAACCCCTAAATCTAACCCTAACACCCACTAACTTTAATGTAATTAAAATAAATCTAAATAAAACCTACTATTAATAACTAAATAATTCCTATTTAAAACTAAATACTTACCTGTAAAATAAAACCTAAGCTAGCTACAATATAACTAATAGTTACATTGTATCTATCTTAGGTTTTATTTTTATTTCACAGGCAAGTTTGTATTTATTTTAACTACGTAGAATAGTTACTAAATAGTTGTTAACTATTTACTATCTAGCTAAAATAAATACAAATTTACCTGTAAAATAAAATCTAACCTGTCTTACACTAACACCTAACCTTACACTACAATTAAATAAATTACATTAATTAAATACAATTAACTAAATTACAAAAAACAAACACTAAATTACACAAAATAAAAAAGAAATTATCAAATATTTAAACTAATTACACCTAATCTAATAGCCCTATCAAAATAAAAAAGCCCCCCCCCCCCCCAAAATAAAACCCCCCTAGCCTACAATAAACTACCAATAGCCCTTAAAAGTGCCTTTTGTGGGGCATTGCCCCAAATAAATCAGCTCTTTTAACTGTAAAAAGCAATACAAACAACCCCCAACAGTAAAACCCACCACCCACACAACCAAACTCCCCAAATAAAATCCTAACTAAAAAAACCTAAGCTCCCCATTGCCCTGAAAAGGGCATTTGTATGGGCATTGCCCTTAAAAGGGCATTTAGCTCTTTTTCCGCCCAAACCCTAAGCTAAAAATAAAACCCACCCAATAAACCCTTTAAAAAGCCTAACACTAACCCCCGAAGATCCACTTACAGTTTTTGAAGACCGGACATCCATCCTCAACGAAGCCGGAAATAGTCTTCATCCAAGCGTCAAGAAGTCCTCAACGAAGCCGGGAGAAGTCTTCATCCAAATGGCAAGAAGTGGTCCTCCAGACAGGCAGAAGTCTTCATCCAGACAGCATCTTCTATCTTCCTCCATCCGGCGCGGATCGGCTCTATCTTCAAGACATCCGGCGCGGAGCATCCTCTTCTGATGTTCCAATCAGCCAATAGAATGCAAGCTTAAAGGGACAGTATACACTCATTTTCATATAACTGCATGTAATAGACACTACTATAAAGAATAAGATGCACAGATACTGATATAAAAATCCAGTATAAAACTGTTTAAAAACTTACTTAGAAACTCTCAGTTTACCTCTGTTGAAAAGGTAGCTGGAAAGCCCACTGCAAGTGGAAAATAAAACTCTCCCCCTTCTTTTGCATATGAAAAGACCCTTTACACAAACAAGAGCAAGCTGGAGAAGGTAGCTGACGGTATTCACATAAAACTTTGGGGCTTGGTTAGGAGTCTGAAAATCAGAGCAATGTTATTTAAAAATAAGGAAAACTATTAATTTTTAAAAAAAAAAAAAACTTTATGGGCTATATAAATAGATCATCTACAAAACATTTATGCATAGAAAAAATGAGTGTATAATGTCCCTTTAATCCTATTGGCTGATTGGATCAGTCAATAGGATTGAAGATCAAACCTTATTTCTGATTGCATCAACCAATAGGATTTTTTCACCTTTAATTCCGATTGGCTGAAAGAATTCTATTAGCCAATCGGAATTCAAGGGACGCCATCTTGGATGACGTCACTTAAAGGAACCTTCATTCGAGAAGAGCCGTCATCAGAAGAGGATGCTCCGTGACGGATGTCTTGAAGATGGAGCCGCTCTGCACCGGATGGATGAAGATAGAAGATGCCGTCTGGATGAAGACTTCTGCCTGTCTGTAGGACCACTTCTTGCCGCTTGGATGAAGACTTCTCCCGTGTTCGTTGAGGCTGGATATCCGGTCTTCAAAAATTGTAAGTGGATCTTCTGGGGTTAGTGTTAGGTTTTTTAAAGGGTTTATTTGGTGGGTTTTATTTTAAGCTTAGGGTTTGGGCAATGGCCATACAAATGCCTTTTTCAGGGCAATGGGGAGCTTAGTTTTTTTTAGTTAGGATTTTATTTGGGGGTTTGGTTGAATGGGTGGTGGGCTTTACTGTTGGGGGGGTTGTTTGTATTTTTTTTACAGGTAAAAGAGCTGATTTCTTTGGGGCAATGCTATTAGATTAGGTGTAATTAGTATAAATATTTGATCATTTCTTTTTTATTTTGTGTAATTTAGTGTTTTGTTTTGTAATTTAGTTAATTGTATCTAATTAATGTAATTTATTTAATTGTACTGTAAGGTTAGGTGTTAGTGTAACTCAGGTTAGGCTTTATTTTACAGGTAAGTTTGTATTTATTTTAGCTAGGTAGTTAGTAAATAGTTAATAACTATTTAATAACTATTCTACCTAGTGTTAAAATAAATACAAACTTAGCTGTGAAATAAAAATAAAGCCTAAGATAGATACAATGTAACTATTAGTTATATTGTAGCTAGCTTAGGGTTTATTTTATAGGTAAGTATTTAGTTTTAAATAGAAATTATTAAGTTATTAATAGTAGGTTTTATTTAGATTTATTTTAATTACATTAAAGTTAGTGGGTGTTAGGGTTAGGGGTTAATAACTTTAGTATAGTGGCGGCGATGTTAGGGGCGGCAGATTAGGGGTTAATAAGTGTAATGTAGGTGGCGGCAACATTGGGGGCGGCAGATTAGGGGTTAATAAGTATAGGTAGATGGCGGCGATGTTAGGGGCGGCAGATTAGGGGTTAATAAGTGTAATGTAGGTGGTGGCGGCGACATTGGGGGCGGCAGATTATAGGTTAATAAGTATAATGTAGGTGTCGGCGGTGTCGGGGGCGGCAGTTTAGGGGTTAATATGTTTATTATAGTGGCAACGATGTCGGCAGCGGCAGATTAGGGGTTAATCATTTTATTTTAGTGTTTGCGATGCGGGAGGGCCTCGGTTTAGGGGTTAATATGTAGTTTATGGGTGTTAGTGTACTTTTTAGCACTTTAATTATGAGTTTTATGTTACGGTTTTGTAGCGTAAAACCTATAACTACTGACTTTCAGTTTACGGTATGGATCTTGATGGTATAGGCTGTACCGCTCACTTTTTGGCCTCCCAGGCAGACTCGTAATACCGGCGCTGTGGAAGTCCCATTGAAAAAGGACTTTTTGAAAGCTGCGGTAGTTACGTTGCGTTACGGCCAAAAAAGTGTGCGGTGCAGCTAAACCTGCAAGACTCGTAATGCCAGCGTTAAGGCTCTTTTTCACTCATACCGCAAAACTCGTAATTTAGCCGTTGGAGAGTTAAGAACAATCTAAAGAAAAACAATATCCACCATCGCGGCTGACGCATTTCGGTAGGGCACCATAATCATGTGATATACTGCTAATGAAAATGGTGGTTTAATTAGACATTCTCATAAAAAGAGGTTTACATCTAAGTCATACCTAAATACAGAGCATATAATGCACTTTAATCTCACATTGCTCTCTGCTGATTCTATTTTAGCAATATTTATAGATTTTTGTCCTTTATTTTTTCCATTAGATCTTAATCATTAGCAAATATGATCTTCTATTTATTACACTATAAACGCTAAATATATTTCATGCATTTCAAACTCTAGGGTTCACTGCAGCTATCTGAAGGAGATTTGCTGCACATATGCAAACACCAGTTGGCACTGGAAAGCAGTGATAGCTATATATCAATATGGCAGCCCAATGATGGCTACAGGGAGTAAGAGGATGATCTCAATATTATGCATATAAAATGTATTTGGGGTAGATTACTAGTGGGGTGCTAACAGTTGCGGGTGAGCGATAAGGGGTTTACCGCAGCTCTTTGCCCATGTCGAAAGTAGAGTTCTTATTGCAAGTCAAAAGCAAACACCTTTGCTGGAGTGCAATTGAAAATAATGCATGACAGACAGCGCAACCTCAGAGCTCCGGTTAACTGTTACGCTTGAATAAAAGGTTGTACAAAACACATCAAAAATACATTTAAAACGGACTTCCGGTGCGCGGGCTTAGGAGATAGCAGCAGGGAAGCAGAGCTTAAAACTCATACTTTTTGAGCATTATCTCTAGATTTTCAGCTACTCCTAGCCAGGTGAATTTCCTTGGCAGTAGATGTTTGACAATCAAGAGAATTCTATTTTTTTTTCACAGGAGCCTGACACCGCTCCAACACCGGGGTCCATTCTATTCTTGAGCGCTAGGCTGGTGCACGAAACAGCGCCCTATACAGTAGCAGCAACAGTGATCTCAGGGATACTGTAGTGCATGATACGAGGCTACAACTACTCGGCAGCTCAAACCGTAACGGAGACACCATTACCGATACGTGCGGACCGCCATTTACTTGAGACACATGTGTCGACCACTGAAGCATCGACCTGGGACATAGATCGCTCAAGGGGCGATTTACCTGTGATTCGTGGGTCTGAACGGTCTAACCTGTGGACATCAAACAGTAAGAAACCCGGAGATTGTGATTTGGTGCCTAAATTACAAGCGCCATCTTGGCGGCCTGGTTCATCACCACAAGATCCATCCGGCTGTTGGTAGGCCTTGACACAATACTGGACACTGCACACTCTTCGGATACAACTGAGACGCAAGGCGGGTAATGTACTGACTGCACAACTTTACTGATCACACCAACACAATTGGAAAATCATACACCAGTTACAATCTGCATACATAACAAACTCAGGGGCTTCTGAGAGGGCTCATCGTCCCTAATCTGGACAATACTCAAGAGGCTCATTCAACATACCTTGCCTTGCATAACATAATAAAGTTGTGGCTGACTTTTGAGTTATGTCAATCACATAGCCAAAGACACTGGGAATGTGGTTTCAAGAAACGGCAATGGAACTGTCAATAATTGTGCATACAGATAAACGCTGTTCTTAAACCTGAGACATATTGAAACACATGTACAAACCCCATGTCCTCTTTTTGTTTCATCTGTGTCAAGACATCATACTGTTACACATTTCACTGAATTGAATTGTTGAAGAGAACAGGGGTAAACTATTTTATTACAATACAGCTTGAACTCATAATTGAATGGTGATTCTGAAGTGTCTGAATTCAATATATGTACTTGCATTACTGTAGTGTGTATAATATTGTTATATGGGTGTATGGAGAAATATTTAACTAGCAGCCCCATGGCAAGTCGTAGCAAAAACAGTGATCGCAGAACTAAAGCTGGAGTAGAACCTGCTAAATCAGGGATATGCTGCAGAGGTTTTACTAGAAGGAAACTCACTTGATACACACCCAATTGTAAAGCAAATATCTATTTTATTCATGCCCAAAATAGACAACCTGCAGAGAGGGGTAGACACTCTTACTGATAATGTTTGAAAATAGAATATCAGACTTAGAGGACACTAATGTCACAAATACAGTTAAAATTTAAAATTTACAAAGACAAGCTATGGCCTTACAACAGAAATTAGATGATCTTAAAAATAGATTGAGGCGCAATAATGTGCGTCTTCTGGGTCTGCCTGAAACGGTTTAACAGTCTGGTAATTTGCAATTTGTAGAAACAACCCTGCCCACATTGCTGAACATTCCACCTGAAGGCTTTGTGGGTAGCGTAGAAAGGGCACATAGAGTGAGTCCTGAGAAGTTTGGTGCAGGAAACATGTCCCAACCCCGCCCAATAATGATTAAATATCTACACTTTCAAAACAAAATTGCAGTCTTAAGGGCATATAGAAAACTAGAAACACTGAATTATGATAACCCATGACTGCTTCTATTTCAGGACTTCTCTGTTGATCTTTTGAAATGCCGCAGAGAATTCTTGCCTCTGTGCTCTAAACTTAATAAAGAGGGAAAGCAAGACTTCCCAGTCAGGCTTAAACTTATAACATCAAGAGGACATACATTTTTTGACTCTCCATCTGAGGCTCAAAACTACCTGGAAATAAGGGGAACCCCTCCACATAGCCCTGTCCATGAACAGCCTCGGGACGAGGAAGGTTGATAGTTCATTTTCTTTAATAATACCTTACATTAGGCTATTTTGTGATCTAAGACATTAGCCTCCATGGTTAATAGCGATAATAGTCCTGTATATGTAAGAATGCATATCAACAGTTTATACTTTTTGAGTTTGAGGTTTATATGTAGGATAATGTTTAAGCCACAAGCAATGAAACTAAAGATTAACCCATGTGAGGATATGTGCTGTGCCATGACACCCCGGCTATCCCACAGTACATATGGAGTGGAATATGTATACGGCTTAGCGCAAATTGTTGGGGTGGGGTGGCAATGCTACGGCCTCCTAAAAGCTTACCAATGTTGGTATGAAGGGAAGTTAAATAGATGTTATTTAGGTAGTATTCAATAGATATGGCATTATAAGGAAATGTTTATTGCAAGATATGGTTATATGCCTTTTTCTAAAATAGCCAACGAATTATGTGAATCTATAAATATTGAGAAAGTGAGTTATCATTTATATCTTCTTGGACTGGGATTGAGTAAATGCAATGCTCTGATATGTATCTTTTTTATTTCTCAGTGGAATCATGGGACACAGGATCAATGGGACCCAGGGACAATTCTTTCTTCATTTTTGATGGAACTGGAGATGTGTAAGAATTTTTTTTTCCTCTCATCTCCCCTTCCCCTCTTTCTTCTTCTCTTCCCCCGTCCAATTCCTCCTCAGTGCTCCCCCCTTACTTATACACATGGGTCAGATAGTGTACAAAAAAATGTCACCTTTAAATTATATTCCTGGAATGTAGGGGGTATTCATTCCCCCATTAAAAGAAAAACAATTCTTACTCAGTTGAGGAAAAAAGGCATTTGTCAGATCTGGAACATGAGAAGTTAAAAAGGGAGTGGGTGGAAAGGGTTGAATTTGCATCATATAAAAGCGCCAGTAGAGGAGTGGCTATACTATTTGGTAAAAAGCTAAATGTAGAGAACATGACGGTAATCAAAGAAACAGAGGGAAGATATATAATTGTACAGAATTTGCAGACAGAGTACAGGCATACCCCGCTTTATGGACCTTCACTTTACAGACACTCGCAAGTACGTACATACCTATTACGGACACTCTCTTTACAGACACTCACGAGTACGGCCAGCGCACATGAACAGTTAGTGTCTATGGTTCTACAAGGCCAGGAAGAGGTTGCCGCGCGCCAGGAAGAGGTTGCTGCATGCCAGGAAGAGGTGGGGTTTCCGCTCACTGTCTAGAAGCCGCGCACTAACGACATTTGCAGTTAAAAAGTGAATCGTGAGTACAGTACACTGTATAGAAGATTCCTGCACCCAAATTGGTCTTTTATTCCTGCGATAATACTGCACTGTACATAGAACTTTGGGTAAAATATATACAGTACACGTACAGTACTGATTGTATCACGCTTGGCACACAGTAGAATACTGAACTGTACAAATGTACCTTTACCTAGAGCTGACTGATTGTGGAAGCTTTGCAATAATGGCAGATAAAAAGAAACGTCGTAAATCTATTACCTTGGATATGAAGCTTAAAATTATTAGAGTGTATGATGAAGGTGTAATTCAAGCTGAAATAGGCCAAAAGCTAGGCTTCACTAGGACCACAGTTAACACAGTCACGAAGAACAGAGAAAAAATTGTTGCAGAAGTTAACACCACAACAATTCGAAAAAGGGATAGCATTGTTGCAGACATGGAGAGACTCTTAATAGAAAATCAGACAACACGCCATGTTCCTGTAAACCAGGCAATTATACAAAGTAAAGTCTTAAGCCTATTAAATGACCTGAAGGCTAAGAAAGGTGAAGCAGCAAAGGATGCTGAATTTGTTGCAAGCCGTGGATGGTTTGATAGATTTAAGAAGAGGTCTAATCTACATAACATCAAAGTACAAGGAGAGGCAGCTGCTGCAGATACTGAGGCTGCAGAAAGCTATCCAAGTGATTTTGCAAACAATATTGAAGATGGAGGCTACTCCATGGATCAATTTTTTAATGTGGATGAGACTGGTCTATTCTGGAAGAAGATGCCTGCAAGAACCTTCATTGCAAGACAGGAAAAATCAATGCCAGGCTACAAGCCAGCTAAAGATAGAATAACCCTTCTGTTAGGTGGCAATGCTTCCGGTACCTTAAAGCTAAAGCCTTTGCTAATTTCCCATTTTCAAAATCCAAGAGCTTTGAAGAACTACGTTAAAACTAGACTTCCAGTGCATTGGAGGGCTAATAAAAAAGCATGGGTAACTGCAGCCCTTTTTTAAGATTGGTTTGACACCTGCTTTGTTCTAGAGCTGAAAGCTTATTGCAAGGACAATAATATACCTTTCAGCATTTTGCTGTTTGTTGATAATGCCCCTGGACACCCTCGAATGCTAGATGAGCTCAACCCTAACATTAGAGTGGAATTCCTACCACCAAATACCACCTCATTACTGCAGCCCATGGATCAATGTGTCATAGCTGCCTTCAAGTTAAACTACTTAAAAAGAACATTCAGTAAATGTATTCCAGCAATAGACAAAGAAGAAGGTGCAGGGCAAGAAGTCCTATCGAAATTCTGGAAAAGCTACAACATCTTGGATTGCATTAAAACTGTAAGAGATGCTTGGAATGACATAAAGGGTACCACAATG
This sequence comes from Bombina bombina, assembly GCF_027579735.1. Classification (NCBI taxonomy): domain Eukaryota; kingdom Metazoa; phylum Chordata; class Amphibia; order Anura; family Bombinatoridae; genus Bombina; species Bombina bombina. The sequence goes on along the minus strand of NC_069506.1, from coordinate 111,354,914 downwards.
AAAAGGGCCTGAAAAAAATTATGCCCACAGTTAGCTGATGATTCTGTAGCTAATGTTACTGAAAATATTGCAGGCATGGCAAGGCAGTTAGAGCTGGACGTAGAGACAGAAGATGATGCTGAACTGCTTGCGTCCCATACTGAGCTCCTCAGCAATGGAGATCTTCTAGAACTTGAAGAGGAGAGAGAAGAAGAAAATGTGCAAAATGGGGTTGAGACCATCGACTGACAGTCCATTTCCAGCTCTGACATCACCACCCAGTCCTGCTCCTTCTCTTATTGCTACTTGTAGTACACCCAATTCGCCAGCAAGAAAGCATCTCGCCTTTGAAGAGTTGACTTGTGAAACAGAAGATACCAGTATGACTTCATCCTTACTAGAATAAATACTCATAGCTGATCCTAAGCTTAGAAAATATTGTGTTTATTTTGCAATACAGTAAATATATTCTGTTGCCCTAAGCTGATCCTAAGCTTATAAAATGTTGTGTTTATTTTGCAATACAGTAAATATGTTCTGTTGCCCTAAGCTGAACCTAAGCTTATAAAATGTTGTGTTTATTTTGCAATATAGTAAATATGTTCTGTTGCCCTAAGCTGATCATAAGCTTAGAAAATGTTGTGTTTATTTTGCAATACAGTAAATATGTTCTGTTGCCCTAAGCTGATCCTAAGCTTAGAATTTTTTTTGTTTATTTTGCAATAAATATGTTCTGTTGCCCTAAGGTCCTGGGAAAAAATATGTCCATATATTTTCTATTAAGATTAGAAAATATTGTGTTTACCTGTACTCTGTATTTTACAATAAATATGTTCTGTTACCGTAAGCTGATCCTAAGCTTAGAAAATGTTGTGTTTATTTTGCAATACAGTAAATATGTTCTGTTGCCCTAAGGGCCTGAGAAAAAATATGCCAATACATGTATATTTTCTATTAAGCTTAGAAAATAGAGTTTACCTGTACTCTGTACTGTATTTTGCAATAAATATGTTCTGTTGCTCTAAGCTGATCCTAAGCTTAGAAAATATTGTGTTTATTTTGCAATAAATATATTCTGTTGCCCTAAGCTGATCCAAAGTTTAGAAAATATTGGGTTTATTTTGCGATAAATATTTTCTTTTGCCCTAACCTTACAATATTGTGTTTATTTTAGTTAGAAATGTATTATTTATATCAGTTATGCCTATAAATGACTATTATAATGCAGTACATGCATTGAGAAGTGGAAAAAAAAGTATTGCTTCACTTTAAGTACATTTTCCTTTTGCATACATACTCTGGTCCCATTGTGTACGTAAATGTGGGGTATTCCTGTATATACTTTTTGTAACATTTATGCCTCTAACCAAAAAGATAGAGTATTTTAAGAAGCCATAATAGCGGTGCTGATGCCATTTTTAGACACATACATCGCTCTAGGGGGAGATTTTAACTTGACTCCGAACCCGCACTGTGATAGACTTAGAGATATACGCGAGCTGACACAAAAAAAAATACCTAAAATACTGGACAAATTTAAACTGGAAACATTTCAGAGACTAACCACATCCTTGGATGTTGTGGACATATGGCGCCAATTGAACCCAGACTGAAAAGATTTCACGTGCATCTCACGTTCCTCTCTTACTATGTCACGCATTGACCTGTTTTTGATCTCAAACTCTCTGATACCCCAAATCATTGACGCTAAGATTGGGGAAGTAATTGTCTCTGACCATGGACCTATAGCACTATTTATAGAGAAAGACACCCCAATCAGTAACAGACGTAACTTTAGATTCCCGAAATATTTAGTAACTTCACAAGAATTTCAAAGTCACCTGGTTGAATGCTGGGATGAATTCCACATCACTAATGCACAACATCTAGAAACGCCTGAATTATTCTGGAACACTGCTAAAGTAGTACTTACAGGAAGGAAATATTATCGCTTACTTAGCCTGTAGGAAAAAAAAGATCACTGAAAGACTAGGAAAACTAAGGGATAGTCTAGCAGAAGCTTATCTTCTTTATCGCACCACATCGTCCAGACAACTTTATCAAAAATTCTCGTTGGTTAAAAAAGAATACAATGCTGTGCTTGACTATCAAACATCTCAAACCCTATTACCTACTAGATATAAGAAATTTATATCACGCCCCCCAATGGCTAATATTTGCATTAATAACATGTTCTCTTCCACGGTACAACTACAGAGAGGCACCAGGCAGGGTTACCCACTGTCCATCCTGCTTTTTAATCTGACTCTGGAGCCTTTAGCAATAAAACTAAGACAGACATTTCCGCGTATTGACATAGCAGGCGACCCCCAACACTTAGCACTATATGCAGATGATATGATCTGATTTGTACAAGACTCACAACTGCATATAACATCCATTATGGAAGTCATTCAAGATTTTAGTTCCTTCTCGGGCTACAAAGTAAATATGCAAAAATCTGAAATCCTGTGGTTAAAGAAAGATGATAGATAAAACTTTACATATCCCTTCTTGGTGGCTGAACACACCATCAATTATCTTGGGATTCAAATGTCAGCCAAGCATAATAAATTATACACTAACAATTTGGCATCCCTGTGCTCCATTCTCCAGAGCCAGATGAGAAGTTGGAAATCCCTTCCACTATCACTATCGGGAAGAATTAATCTTATTTAAATGGTAGTGCTGCCACGTCTATTATATCCACTCCTTTTGTTACCTCTATTAGTAACTAAAGCTGAGATCAAATTGCTAAATTCAGCAGTGTGTGATTTTGTATGGAGGGGGGGGGACCCTGTATAGCTACAGATAGGCTGAGTTTGAGTTATTTAAATGGGGGCCAAGCTCTCCCAGACGTTACATTTTATAATTGGGCAGCACTGATTTGCTTGGTCGTAGACTGGCAAGTAGGCACACGCCATTTTCACAGAGCCAATCTAGAACAGGCAGTTTTAGGGAATATCTCATTAGCTTACTTACCTCATTTGAAAAATCTTAGACTTACTGTATAAATATCCATTAAGGGCATGGCAACAAGCACATACATTTAAAAAAAAAATCTTGCCACACATCTACATATCTGCCATTAGGCAAAAATCCAGATTTTCCAGCAGGATATGTGGCCATTTGCACAATGGGAGAAAAAGGGAATAAACAACATTAAATCTTTAGTAGAACCGCTCACCCATTCTATTAAAACATTTGCTCTCTACAAAAGGAATATAATTTACCTAACACTCATTTCAATGCATACCTCCAAGCTCGTCATTATGTAGGGGCACTGGTCAGAGACAAAACAGACTTTTGGGAAGGTTCACCATTTTGACTTATGCAAACTTTATATAAAATGGGTAGATTCTCATTGTCAGGGATTAGTGGACACTAACAATTATATACATTTTAACAGTTGTCATCTTGATCAATGGAAGCTTAATATTCCGAAAGGTCAGTTCTTAAGACTAAGGAAAAATTGCTCTACTATAGAGGATTTTAAGGGTCAATCTAATATATTGAGAGAAAGATTTATTGAAAAAGGTTATAATGAAGAACTTATAGCAGAAGCCATACAAAGTGTGGAAAAAATAGAAAGAACTTCACTTATAAATAAAAAAGAGAAAAAACAAACTAACCCCAAAGATTTTGAAACTACATTCATTACGCAAAACAGTGCAGATTTTAAACTAATCAAGAAAATTATACACAAGCACTGGCATCTAGTCCAGAAAGACCCAATTTTAAATGAAATCACAGATAACAAACCAAAGATTATTTATAGAAAAGCCAAAACACTGAAGTCTATCCTAGCTCCCAGTGAGTTCAGAAAAAGGAAAAACCACAATTTAGATATACAAGGCAATAAACTGGAAGGTTTTTACCCATGCCATCAGTGCAAAGCCTGTAGTTTTAGTAATAAGTGCAAACAGATAGAAGCCAGCAACTCAGATTGCAAAATAAAAATTAGAGATACCATTAGATGCTTTGACAAAAATGTTGTATACATGATACAGTGTCCGTGCAAAAAACAGTATTTCGGACAAACGAGCAGACCTGTAAAGGATAGAATAAGACAGCACCTCCTTAACATAGAATGGGGATATGAGGATCATTTGCTTTCTAAGCACTTCAAAGATTTTCATGGTCAGAAAACTGATGGTCTATTTTATTGGGGTGTTAAAAAGGTGAAATCACATAGAGGTGGGAATATAACCAAACAGCTTTTATTGGCAGAAGCTGAACTTATTTTTAGCTTTGCCACCCTGACCCCGGGTGGACTGAATGCTGAACTTGATTTAAACCCTTTTTACTAATTCTATTTATCTTATTTATTCCTTTTTACTGTAGTATGTGTTTTTAGTTGCATTTATCCAGTGTTATATCATTCTAAATCATAATGAACTATTTATAATGAATTGTCTACTAACGTTTTGAAAAAACAACTTTTTTTTCTATGGATTTCTGTTAGATAGGACTTGATTTTTTGTAGTTAATTTATAAGATATTTTTTAGTAAGTTCTAACGGCCAATAAGATTTTTATGACGTGTAAATTATTTATTTTTTATATCACCCATTTACCATTTAATAATTCTATTTTAATTCAAGTGTTTATAATTTATCATCATGCATATTTTAGCCATATAACCCCATTGTTAGTAGATCAACTCGGATGGTTTTAGGCTAACTATATAGTGAATTAGAAAAGAATGACAATGAATTGTTGTGAGATGTTAAGACAAAAACGAGCACTGTTCATGTAATAAAGTTTATTGATGCAGGCAACAAATAGTTAAAATAAAAAATAAAAATGGCATCCTCTAAAAACCTATAAAAACATGTTTGAGGCATCCTGTAAGTCATCTTGATAAAGGCACAACGTGCCAAAACGCGTAGAAGAGACTTACAAACTTCTGGACTTCTTGTCTATTGCCAAGCAGGAGATTACATTTGATTTTCTTTGTAATATACACTACAAAGTGGCATTTGAATTTGGAACGTTTTTCCTGAGTCCCGATTGGAGGATATCTGTCAGGTGACGAAGTACGTACACGCAGACAGTGAAGACGCTGGAGTCACGCTTGGGAGTAAGGAGAAAGCTCTGCGTGTAGTGCTCACAGCCGCTCACTCTGTCGTGAGCGTGGAAACAGCATCGGAGCCACTCGCAGCCTTAAAGCCTGTCAGGTACGTTGAGAACACATATTTAACACCATACTTCATCATTTTTTAAACACTTTGATCTGACCGGTCAGCAACTTGTTATATCACTTATTTCAACATTACTTATACCACCCAGAGAGACTCTACAGTCCATATTTTCATTCAAATATTTTTATACTACATACAATGGGCTATCAGCTTTAATCACAAAGCAAACTGTTCTTCTGTCTATGAATAGATACGTGAACTCTGTTGGAATTTGAACATAGTGGATTGCCATTTTTCATGTCCATATTCTAGTAACGTTGTCTACCTACTTTTTAACCTTTATCATTAGTTTTGTTACTTTATGAAATAGATAGTTAGTATTATCAATTTTTATATCTATGTAGCTTATTTCTATGTGTATCTTTTTATCATCATTTTAGAATTTGTGAGATCCAGATTTATATCTATCTGTATTTCCTATTGAGGTGCTATTACTAGCTACAGATTTAATATATTGGATGTGGCCACATCATTTAGTAATTATTTATTAAGCTATGTTTTAGGGATTTTTATCATATTGTATGAATTTATTTTTTTGATCTGTATATTAAATTTATCCCCTTATTAACCTTAGTTTTTATATTATTAATTCTTTTTAGTGTCTATTTATTCATTTTATTTTTTTCTCTTATTCAAGACTATTAGTGTTTTTATTGAAACTATATTCTGTGTGTGAACTCAGCCCTGTGCGCCACTCTAGTTCCTCCCTATCTTTATATACTTAATATTGGACTGTGTTAGAGAGATCACAGTTCACTTTAGAGTTGGCTCGAGTTCTCTTTTAGTATCTATCTAGACCAATCACGCTTTTATCCCTTATATAAAATGGGTAGATTCTCATTGTCAGGGATCTATCAGGTACTTCTACACAGACGACTGCAACTAGTGCAACCGAACCTATTATCAGGATGGGAGAGGAAGTGGCTAGGAGAAATCTCTTGGGATGAAATGTGGGATAGCATGGAAAAAGTTAGAAAGGCTACTCTGTCCGCAATGCTCAGGAAATCTCAGATGCGTATAGTTCATAGGGTGTATCTGACGCCAAGAAATATGGCTAAGTGGGTCCCTTATTGTATCAATAAGTGTGCAAAATGTTTGCTAGAATCTCCAAATCTACTGCACTATATGTGGTTATGCCCATTGATACGCCAATTTTGGGGTAAGATTCAATATTGGATAAAAAAAAGCTGGATATACCAATCATATGACACCCACCCAGACACTATCCTATTTATGAAATGGGATCCACAATTTAGACAATATAACTCTGTGTTGACCTTGGTGATATTAATAGCAAGGAAATGTATACTTAAACTATGGATTAAAAATGTAATACCCACGGTCGCTTGTTTCACAAACATGGTAAAATTACAAATGTTGGCGGAACACATAGACGTGAGAGTGGATGTACAAAACAGATTAAATATTTTTCTGCAAAAATGGTGCAGACTTATACTAACATTTAAATTGGAAATACAAAGATAGATACTTCTACCATTCAGAGACACCACCATATTTCTGGAAAACTCCCTAAGAGGACAATGGTCACATATTTTCCCAGCAACAAATACCCTTAGGCCCTTTGTAGATCTTATACCCCACTCTTAACCTCTATACCATCCTAACTCCCCCTCCCCTTTTTCTCTTTTCTTCTCTTCTCGTCTCCTGGGTCTCATCGAGAAAGGTGCGCTCTTATAAGCACAAGTGCAAGTCGAGAAATTAAAATGGAAAACAATTGTCTAATGCCAAGTTAGAATGCTGTCTAATTGCAGTTAGTGGGGGGGGGGGGGGGTTGTTTGTTTTTTTGTTAGAGTTAATTTAAAAAGAAAAAAAAAAAGAAAATGAGGAAGAAAATATGTCAAGGGGAGCCTGTCTGCTAAATTTTAAGTTCATTGTCGACAATTGAATAGAATGTATTGTTTCATTCTTTATATGGCTTTGCCTTATTTGATGTATTTATTCGTTATTGTCTTGTATATGCATATTTTTTTCTCTCTCAATAAAAAGAATTAAAAAAAAATACATTTAAAAGAACAGTTGCAATCATAATAAAACTATCAAATAAAAAGTATTGCAATAAAAAGTTATAAGGGCTCAGATAAGAGGTATCAGGTGCTAGAAAAAAGGCATGCAAAGGGCTTTAACAGAGGCACATACATATACATCTCTAAATATGTAAATGTATGTGTATATATTAATGTATGTACATATGTATTTCTATGTATTTACAGACATATATATACATATAAACACAGATACATATGTATATATAAGTGATTGGAGCCCTTTGCAGTCAAGTAGCAGAAAACATGTGAAATTGTATGGGTATGCAATATCTATATTTATTTAATAAAGGTTTTAACTATGTATTTAATGTAAATATATGTTCTATGCATTTATATATAGATATTCCTATATATCTGAAAAAAAGGGAAGGTTTGAAGGAAAGTTAGCTCAACTATACTGTAGTTCAATATATAATGTAATATCAAGTAAGTAAGGTGCAGCCTGGAAAAAGAGTTTGCATATAGAGTATTTAAAGAAAAGTGGATGGGCCAAAATAAGGTACATCCAAAAGACCAGGGGTAAAGTACTCTCACTCGAAAAGACCAGGGGTAAAAGCACACTCACTCCAAAAGAACAGGGGTAAAGCAGACAGTGAGTGTGCTTTACCCCTGGTCTTTTTGATGTACCTTATTTTGGCCCATCCACTTTTCTTTAAATACTTTATATGCAAATTCCTATATATCTGTATATAGCTATACCTATGTAAAATCATATATAGATATATATTTTACCAAACAAAAACATATATATATATATCACTACAAAAGCAGTTCGATAGAATGTCTAAGAAACAAAAAGACCTCCCTTATCCAGCACCAAAGTATATCACCTAAAAATGTACTAAATATATCTGTTCTAGGAACGGACAAGTGCAAAACATTTAAAGGAAATTATCACCTCATATTGTACAAATACTGCAAAAAAGAAAAACAAATATTAATTATTTAAACACTATGCATATCTATTGACCACTGTGATAATCTATTATATAAGTGGGCTCACTTACGGCTAGATTTAGAGTTTTGTCAGTAACGACCCGCGTAGCTAACGCTGGCTTTTTTCTGGCCGCACCTTTAAAATAACTCTGGTATTGAGAGTCCACAGAAAGGCTGCGTTAGGCTCCAAAAAAGGAGCGTAGAGCATAATTTAACGCCACTGCAACTCTCGATACCAGAGTTGCTTACGGACGCGGCCAGCCTCAAAAACGTGCTCGTGCACGATTGCCCCATAGGAAACAATGGGGCTGTTTGAGCTGAAAATAAAACCTAACACCTGCAAAAAAGCCGCGTTCAGCTCCTAACGCAGCCCCATTGTTTGCTATGGGGAAACACTTCCTACGTCTGCACCTAACACCCTAACATGTACCCCGAGTCTAAACACCCCTAACCTTACACTTATTAACCCCTAATCTGCCGCCCCGCTATCGCTGACCCCTGCATATTATTTTTAACCCCTAATCTGCCGCTCCGTAAACCGCCGCTACTTACATTATCCCTATGTACCCCTAATCTGCTGCCCTAACATCGCCGACCCCTATATTATATTTATTAACCCCTAATCTGCCCCCCACAACGTCGCCTCCACCTGCCTACACTTATTAACCCCTAATCTGCCGAGCGGACCGCACCGCTATTCTAATAAAGTTATTAACCCCTAATCCTCCTCACTAACCCTATAATAAATAGTATTAACCCCTAATCTGCCCTCCCTAACATCGCCGACACCTAACTTCAAACATTAACCCCTAATCTGCCGACTGGAGCTCACCGCTATTCTAATAAATGTATTAACCCCTAAAGCTAAGTCTAACCCTAACCCTAACACCCCCCTAACTTAAATATAATTTAAATCTAGCGAAATTAATTAACTCTTATTAAATAAATTATTCCTATTTAAAGCTAAATACTTACCTGTAAAATAAACCCTAATATAGCTACAATATAAATTATAATTATATTGTAGCTATTTTAGGATTAATATTTATTTTACAGGTAACTTTGTATTTATTTTAACCAGGTACAATAGCTATTAAATAATTAAGAACTATTTAATAGCTAAAATAGTTAAAATAATTACAAAATTACCTGTAAAATAAATCCTAACCTAAGTTACAATTAAATCTAACACTACACTATCATTAAATTAATTAAATAAAATACCTACAATTACCTACAATTAAACCTAACACTACACTATCAATAAATTAATTAAATACAATATCTACAAATAACTACAATAAAATAAACTAACTAAAGTACAAAAAATAAAAAAGAACTAAGTTACAAAAAATAAAAAAATATTTACAAACATAAGAAAAATATTACAACTATTTTAAACTAATTACACCTACTCTAAGCCCCCTAATAAAATAACAAAGACCCCCAAAATAAAAAAATGCCCTACCCTATTCTAAATTACTAAAGTTCAAAGCTCTTTTACCTTACAAGCCCTGAACAGGGCCCTTTGCGGGGCATGCCCCAAGAAGTTCAGCTCTTTTGCCTGTAAAAAAAAACATACAATACCCCCCCCCAACATTACAACCCACCACCCACATACCCCTAATCTAACCCAAACCCCCCTTAAATAAACCTAACACTAAGCCCCTGAAGATCTTCCTACCTTATCTTCACCATACCAGGTTCACCGATCGGTCCGGAAGAGCTCCTCCGATGTCCTGATCCAAGCCCAAGCGGAGGGCTGAAGATGTCCATGATCCGGTAGAAGTCTTCATCCAAGCGGGGCAGAAGAGGTCTTCCATCCGATTGAAGTGTTCATCCAAGCGGCATCTTCTATCGTCATCCATCCGGAGCGGAGCGGCAGCATCCTGAAGACCTCCGACGCGGAACATCCATCCTGGCCGATGACTGAACGACGAATGACGGTTCCTTTAAATGACGTCATCCAAGATGGCGTCCCTCGAATTCCGATTGGCTGATAGGATTCTATCAGCCAATCGGAATTAAGGTAGGAATATTCTGATCAGAATCAAGTTCAATCCGATTGGCTGATCCAATCAGCCAATCAGATTGAGCTCGCATTCTATTGGCTGATCGGAACAGCCAATAGAATGCGAGCTCAATCTGATTGGCTGATTGGATCAGCCAATCGGATTGAACTTGATTCTGATTGGCTGATTCCATCAGCCAATCAGAATATTCCTACCTTAATTCCGATTGGCTGATAGAATCCTATCAGCCAATCGGAATTCGAGGGACGCCATCTTGGATGACGTCATTTAAAGGAACCGTCATTCGTCGTTCAGTCGTCGGCCAGGATGGATGTTCCGCGTCGGAGGTCTTCAGGATGCTGCCGCTCCGCTCCGGATGGATGACGATAGAAGATGCCGCTTGGATGAAGAATTCAATCGGATGGAAGACCTCTTCTGCCCCGCTTGGATGAAGACTTCTACCGGATCATGGACATCTTCAGCCCCCCGCTTGGGCTTGGATCAGGACATCGAAGGAGCTCTTCTGGACCGATCGGTGAACCTGGTATGGTGAAGATAAGGTAGGAAGATCTTCAGGGGCTTAGTGTTAGGTTTATTTAAGGGGGGTTTGGGTTAGATTAGGGGTATGTGGGTGGTGGGTTGTAATGTTGGGGGGGGGGTATTGTATGTTTTTTTTTACAGGCAAAAGAGCTGAACTTCTTGGGGCATGCCCCGCAAAGGGCCCTGTTCAGGGCTGGTAAGGTAAAAGAGCTTTGAACTTTAGTAATTTAGAATAGGGTAGGGCATTTTTTTATTTTGGGGGGCTTTGTTATTTTATTAGGGGGCTTAGAGTAGGTGTAATTAGTTTAAAATTGTTGTAAGATTTTTCTAATGTTTGTAAATATTTTTTTATTTTTTGTAACTTAGTTCTTTTTTATTTTTTGTACTTTAGTTAGTTTATTTCATTGTAGTTATTTGTAGATATTGTATTTAAAGGGACAGTCTAGGCCAAAATAAACTTTGATGATACAGATAGAGCATATCATTTTAAACAATTTTCCAATTTACTTTTATCACCAATTTTGCTTTGTTCTCTTGGTATTCTTAGTTGAAAGCTTAACCTAGGAGGTTCATATGCTAATTTCTTAGACCTTGAAGCCCACCTCTTTCAGATTGCATTTTAACAGTTTTTCACCACTAGAGGGTGTTAGTTTACATATTTAATATAGATAACACTGTGCTCGTGCACGTGAAGTAATCTGGGAGCAGGCACTGATTGGCTAGACTGCAAGTCTGTCAAAAGAACTGAAAAAAGGGGCAGTTTGCAGAGGCTTAGATACAAGATAATCACAGAGGTTAAAAGTATATTATTATAACTGTGTTAGTTATGCAAAACTGGGGAATGGGTAATAAAGGGATTATCTATCTTTTAAAACAATAAAAATTCTGGTGTAGACTGTCCCTTTAATTAATGTATTGATAGTGTAGTGTTAGGTTTAATTGTAGGTAATTGTGGATATTTTTTTTAATTAATTTAATGATAGTGTAGTGTTAGGTTTAATTGTAACTTAGGTTAGGATTTATTTTACAGGTAATTTTGTTATTATTTTAACTAGGTAACTATTAAATAGTTCTTAACTATTTAATAGCTATTGTACCTGGTTAAAATAATTACAAAGTTGCCTGTAAAATAAATATTAATCCTAAAATAGCTACAATGTAATTATAATTTATATTGTAGCTATATTAGGATTTATTTTACAGGTAAGTATTTAGCTTTAAATAGGAATAATTTATTTAATAAGAGTTAATTAATTTCGTTAGATTAAAATTATATTTAACTTAGGGGGGTATTAGTGTTAGGGTTAGACTTAGCTTTAGGGGTTAATACATTTATTAGAATAGCGGTGAGCTCCAGTCGGCAGATTAGGGGTTAATAATTGAAGTTAGGTGTCGGCGATGTTAGGGAGGGCAGATTAGGGGTTAATACTATTTATTATAGGGTTAGTGAGGCGGATTAGGGGTTAATAACTTTATTATAGTAGCGGTGCGGTCCGCTCGGCAGATTAGGGGTTAATAAGTGTAGGCAGGTGGAGGCGACGTTGAGGGGGCAGATTAGGGGTTAATAAATATAATATAGGGGTCGGCGGTGTTAGGGGCAGCAGATTAGGGGTACATAAGGATAACTTAAGTAGCGGCGCTTTGCGGTCGGCAGATTAGGGGTTAATTATTGTAGGTAGTTGGCGGCGACGTTGTGGGGGGGCAGATTAGGGGTTAATAAATATAATACAGGGGTCGGGGGTGTTAGGGGCAGCAGATTAGGGGTACATAAGTATAACGTAGGTGGCGGTCGGCAGATTAGGGGTTAAAAAAATTTAATAGAGTGGCGGCGATGTGGGGGGACCTCGGTTTAGAGGTACATAGGTAGTTTATGGGTGTTAGTGTACTTTAGAGCACAGTAGTTAAGAGCTTTATGAACCGGCGTTAGCCCAAAAAGCTCTTAACTCCTGTTTTTTTTCTGCGGCTGGAGTTTTGTCGTTAGAATTCTAACGCTCACTTCAGACACGACTCTAAATACCGGAGTTAGAAAGATCCCATTGAAAAGATAGGATACGCAATTTACGTAAGGGGATCTGCGGTATGGAAAAGTCGCTGCTGAAAAGTGAGCGTTAGACCCTTTTTTGACCGACTCCAAATACCGGCGGTAGCCTAAAACCAGCGTTAGGAGCCTCTAACGCTGGTTTTCACGGCTACCGCCAAACTCTAAATCTAGGCCTTATGAAATAATCACCACAATAGGTATTTGTAAACCTGAGAGGAATATCACATTGAACTTCTTAAAGAGTCTGTTCCAAGTATTATAAGGACAGTCTTGAATTGCCAATGCAAAAGAGTTCTTATTCACAGAAAGTTCCTCATTGAGAAGAGGGGCCCATACTACAACAACTAGGTGGGAAACATTTGAACTAGGGCTACTCTCTACAATAGTTCTGTGGTATATAAGCATTCCGGTAACTACTTCACTATACAGCTGTACCTCCGTGATTAGTATTCACATATTACCTCCAAGGTTTTAAGGAATCAGATATAACTACCTACCTTGCCTGATGCATCCTCCTACCAGCCATTCATGAGTATGGTTGTTGAGTGGTAATATATTCCTCTTACCCCGGTTGCCAATTGTCTCATGCAGACTGGATATATATACAAACCAGTATCTTAGAACGAAGCGCTGCTCTTAGCTGCTGCCGTCTCAGGTCTGTGCTGTTTCCATCGTTCCATAATTATGTAATCTTTTAGAGAGAGACCATATCTCCACCACCTTGGAGGGTTATGTCCAGAAGGTCTTAATTTAGGGGTTCAGCTGATCTCCCCTAAACAATAAAATGTTTCTTAGACATTCTAGGGAACTGCTTTTCTAGTGGTAATTATTTTACACTCCCTCCATGCACTATAAGCCCTGTTATTTATTTTTATGAACAGGACTCATAAATACGTTTTCCTTTTGGCAGATAGGGTTGATGCAGATCTGTAATTATTTATATATATATATATATATATATATATATATATATATATATATATATATATATAGAACATATTCTGCTAGGTGAAGAACATTGGAATGTACAATATTCATATTTTCATGTTGGGTTAACGCACTTGAGAAAATGCAATCAGGTTTGTGCAACTTGTTGGGTGCTAGGTTAATTTCCCCATTGAAGTCTATGGTGGAATATGTTACTGTGGTCACAATATTTTATTAACTCTGCTTTTTGCATGCCTTTTACTTTCATCTTGTAATACGCAAGGTACCCGATGTGCACAAAAAGCCACATCACTCGTAATCTAGCCCTTAGTTTTTAATGCCCCATAAACACAGATGTATGCCTCATGTTTAATATTTTGACATACCAGCATGTAGTGGCTGTACAGTGGAATTTTCTTTAAATACAGTATTACTGTACAGACCCAAAATGTGATCATAATGCTCATAAATGTACATAGTGGTTGCGCTATAAAATTCTGTTTACAGTGTTTCTGTGCAACTGTTGAGAGTAATGCCTGAGATCAGCTGTACAAATGCTTTGATTAAAGGAGAACTACCTGATATTTCAGGTCTGAGCTGTCATTTTGGATGGATCCAGGCTAACTTCAGGAATGTTCTCATTTGTTATGGCCACAAATGGCTGGCACAGTGGAAAAACCTCTGAGCTGTGTTTGTTTATGGTTGGTCTCAGTGGTTGCATGGTAATTTTTTTAAAATATATTATCCTTATAAAACCTCCAATGACATATTGGCCCATATTTATCAAGGTTTGGCGGACCTGATCCGACACTGCGGATCAGGTCCGCCAGACCTCGCTGAATACTGCAAGCAATATGCTTGCCGTATTCAGCATTGCACCAGCAGCTCACAAGAGCTGCTGGTGCAATGCCGCCCCCTGCAGACTCCCGGCCAATCAGCCGCCAGCAGGGGGGTGTCAATCAACCCGACCGTACTCGATCGGGTTGTATTGTGGCAATGTCTATCCGCCTGCTCAGAGCAGGCGGACAGGTTATGGAGCAGCGGTCTTTGTGACCGCTGCTTCATAACTGCTGTTTCTGGCAAGCCTGCAGGCTCGTCAGAAACACAGGGCATCAAACTCCATTCGGAACTTGATACATATGCCCCTTAGTGTGTGCTGCATGGGTATCATAAAGGTCTCATGCTAAGCTAAAACATTAATATTTTAATTAAAATTAAATATGCTTGTTAAAATAGTGTGCTAATACAATAAAAAGAGAATCTATCTGCTCCAGCAAATCTAACTCTCCAAAGTACCACTAATCACATCAGACTGATAGAAAAACTAAAATTCAGTGCAATCAAACATATGTGAAAAATGTTTGAAATTCCGCAAACATTTTTTATGGTAATTGTGTAGAATTATAAATGTTTTAGAAATATTTTCATAGTTAGAACCATGTAAGAGATTTTAGAAGTAAAGTTGAATGTTAGTGATTGAAAAGATAACAAGACAAAAATCGAAATTTATAAACATATTAGGTGTGGGATAGAGTTTCAAGTAAATCATAATTATATATAAATCATATCAACAATGGGGAAGGGGGGGACATAAAAAATAATTTTAGATAATTTTGCCCATATAGAGCAACTTTAGTAGTGAAGATTCAACAGCTTGTAAGATGTAAAAATGTTTTAATGATAGTTTTTGAATGTTTAAAATGTATTGAACCTTTGATTAAAACGTGGATGTTATTACAAGAGGTATCTAAACAAAAGTGCAAGTATCATATAACCTGTTTAATTATTTTCAATATCATTTTAAATTTGCTCACCACTATAATGGAATTCCTTGTTTACAAAACATTGTATTTAATTTAATCTTATATTTACAGGTGGACTGTGGCGCTCTTCATTGCACTGCTCCCTGATATTGAGCAAGTGAGCCACGTGACTTTTCCAGTGTATGTCGCAGATCTCTGATGTAGCACATGTGAGCATGTGCAAAACGCGTCAGATCTGTTGGCCACTACCATCAAACTTCAATGATGTATACTGGATGAGGAATAAACCACCTTCTTCTACTTCAGTTATCAATGCGTAGAGCTCCCTTTTTGCATATATTTATTTCATAGATAACTCTATAGTTGAATGATGAATCTTTGCACATGTGGAATACAGTTAGCATTTTCTTACTTTAACTTATGCTGCTTCTATTTGTTGGTTCAGTAAAGGGCATGCAATGGAATCCTTTTGTAAGACATAATTACTTACATATGGAAATGTGTTTCATGTTGTGTCAGTGCAAATGTATCACACCAGTTCTTTGAGGTTTTTGTTTTATACAAATGTTTGTTGCTGGATGCCAGCAGGTATATAGATGATGTCCGTGAAACATCTTGGATTTCTAGGCAATGTCTAATGCTGAATATTGCTTGTCAAGGCTTGGATCAGAGCTCGAACTTACTTCTTGTACTGGTATTCTGCATCTATTACCTAAAGAAATAGATGTGAAACAATTTTAGTATTCAGGCAACGCAAACAATATACTCTGTGATTTGAGCAGTTTAACATATCTAGCACATAGATGTCACAAGTGTACAAAAAAGAGTTTTAATTTTTATATGAAAGAAAACATTTTTTTTCAAAGAATTATACAGAATGCATAGATATAAGCAGTTTAGTAGATTTTATTACAAGGACATAGACTCATATTTTGCATAAACCTTTTCCTTTACTGCCATTCAAAGTAACAATAAATATTTTAAATATTTAACATAGAAAGAACAGAAATGAATATAGTGACCAATGAAATACAACCCTGGATGGTGTGATCTAAAGCTGACCAATCAGAAACGTTCATTCTGTTATAAACTGTCCACATAGTATACCAACTGGTCTATGATTACGGTCTACAGGACCAAAACCGTTCAGACTTATTTTCTTATGGCTTCAACCCTTTATGGAGTCTGCTGTTGACAGTGCTATTGTCTTCTTTTAATATTTGAAATAAAGCCTTCTTTTTTAACTTTTGAAAGTGGCTGGATTGCTTGGACTTTTGATACATATTTTTTTCTCATTCATCACGGAGCATTGGGGCTCCGGTATCTACCTGGTATCCATGCCTTGAGCCTATTGGAAACTACATTATTCACAGGCCTGAGACGTCACCACGCCAAAATTTACACAGTTGATACCCCCGGAGTGAAGAGCAAACAAAGGGGAAGACAACTGCATCGGTAGTTGCAATAGTGCCAAGTGGTCTCCCTCCTCAACCCTTGGAGTGCTGAGGTCCCCGGAAAAAACTAACAGTCATCACAGTGGGTGAGTCCAAACATCACCATTTCTCGCCATTTCTTTTTAGGTGTACTAGCTGCCTGTGTATAATAAGGGGCAGGAGGGTTCTGAAATTCCGTTTTCCAGAGTACATCTTAAAGCTAGCATAGCAACAGGACTGCTGTAGAGGTAGGAGGGGTTAAGACCCCAGTCCCCAGAGAGAGTTATTTGACTACTTATGCTTAATGCTGTCTGGCTGCTAATAACCTGAACTTCTGTGATGATAGGTGCTTGGACTCTTTGAGGCCCATTTATCAAGCTCCGTATGGAGCTTGTGGGCCCGTGTTTCTGGCGAGTCTTCAGACTCGCCAGAAACAGCAGTTATGAGAGACCGCTGCTCCATAACCCTGTCCGCCTGCTCTGAGCAGGTGGACAGGAATCACCAAAATTCAACCCGATCGAGTACGATCTGGTTGATTGACACCTCCCTGCTGGCGGCCGATCGACTGCGAGTCTGCAGGGGGCGGCGTTGCACCAGCAGTTCTTGTGAGCTGCTGTTGCAATGCTGAATACGGAGAGCGTATTGCTCTTCGCATTCAGCGAGGTCTTGCGGACCTGATCCGCACTGTCAGATCAGGTCCACAAGACCTTTTATACATAGGCCCCCATGTGTAAAGGCGGGTGATTTTAGTTATAAGTAATATCTCAGGCACATTCCCATTGGACTTTTCTCTCTTTTATATATCCCAACTGCCTTTTTTCTCTTTGCTGCTCATAAGATAAGTATTTTATTGTGAGCTCATCGTTTGTTATTTAATTGTAATTATTATATTGCATTTTATGCTTTCATTATTATTTGTTAATTGTCCTTTTGTGTTTTGCCTTTTGTTTTGTTTTTCATTAAATATTATTTATTTTTTTATTTTAATTTTCAATAAAAAATTTATTTTTGTTTTTTCAACCCTTATTTATCAATCTTGTTTTTCCCTTTGTCTGTCTGGTTTGATATAACCTCCGTTTTTTTCTTCTATCCTCTTTGCTTACCGCCTTGTTTATTTTCCCCTTCATCACTTAGCTGCTCTCTCTGGCCTATCCGGCATCTTCTTTGTTCCGGTCTCGCGACCACGCCCCCATTTTGTGATGCGGTAGTCTTCCTCACTCTGACTGACGCTGTGTCACTCTCGCCCATTTGCTTTACCTCACAGGACGCATCTACAGATCGCAACATTTTTTTCTTATTAGATCTCATATAATTTGACTAAATAGCTACATTTTCTTTCTGTCTTATTTATTCTCTGGGTTTTAATAGACAGTTGGCTGACTTATTTAACTTTAGTTATTGATTAATTTTAATTCCTCACAGTTTTATTTTTTTATAAATTTTGTCTACTTAGTTTTATATTAATTTTAGTTTTATATTATATTCCTCATTAATTATTTATTTTATTAATCTAAGAAAGAAAGAAAAAGCGCATCCTCCGATTCAAGTGAAAATTTTTTAATAACGCATATAAGCGCTTAAACAATATGCACTTACAAGATTATAGTTAAAATACGCCTGTAAAGTAGCCCCTCTGATTGTGGCAGATGGACTGTCATATGTTTCCTCCAATGCACCGCTGTCACCTTGAATCCTGCGATCTCCGTATGCAGTCTGTTTTTTTAGCTCCAAGAAATCTTTAGAGCGAGTAAAGGGCAGAGCGTTTTTTTTGGAAACAAATTTTACCTCTTGAGAAAGCCCGACCGGCGTCGGGGGAAACGCGTTGAGGACCGAGAACCGAGAATTACATTGGACATTGAACATTACCTCTGTTTCCAAAAAAAACGCTCTGCCCTTTACTCGCTCTAAAGATTTCTTGGAGCTAAAAAAACAGACTGCATACGGAGATCGCAGGATTCAAGGTGACAGCGGTGCATTGGAGGAAACATATGACAGTCCATCTGCCACAATCAGAGGGGCTACTTTACAGGCGTATTTTAACTATAATCTTGTAAGTGCATATTGCTTAAGCGCTTATATGTGTTATTAAATTTTTTTCACTTGAATCGGAGGATGCGCTTTTTCTTTCTTTCTTAGATTACAATACTCTTCATCTGGAGCACAAGAGGCAACAGATAAAAAAGCAGCACCCGGCACAAGTTTGCATAAAATAGGAAAGTTGCCTGCAGCGTCTAGTATCTCCTTGAGACCCACTAATAAGGAGAGGAAATTAACTCAAGTGAGCTGTGATAAAACATAACAATACCAATTTGGACAGACTCACCATTTTTATTTCAGGTTGTATATCTTCATATCAATTAAGGAATATTGCATAAAGTATAGAATTTTTCATATGTGCATACTTATTGGTTTATGTATGAGCCTAATTTTATCTAAGTGTCAATAAGTTGCTTATTTTACCTTTGAGCTTTATAGAAGTAACAATTATTCTTACTTACTGTGTATATCAAACTATATATTATTTGGGATCATCTGTGTGACTTACGTAGAGCGCCTATATATTTTCTTCTTGTATTTATTTTATTAATAACTTATTTACAAATGTCTCAAGAAGAGACACTTTCTTTATCCGAGGAATCAGTTAAAAACATGATAGATCATTCTATAAAATAATTTAGACAGTTTCAGACAGCTATTAAATCTGTCAATAAAAAGCCTGGTTCACCCAGGAAAGTTACTCAAAAGACAAAACATTTATCTAAAAAAAAATTAAAAATAAAAATTTTGGAAATGGAGCTTCTAGTCTGCTAAATTCAGACAAAAGAATAATTAAGTCTCATAATTTGATTAATCTTTCTTCCGATTCAGAGTCTGAGATTTTTGCTCCTAAAAAACGTGCTGCCAAGAGAAAGGTAGACTAAGGGGCCAAATTATCAAGCTTCAAATGGAACTTGATGCCCCTGTTTCTGCGTGAGCCTTCAGGCTTGCCAGAAACAGCAGTTATGAAGCAGCGGTCTTAAGACCACTGCTCCATAACTGGTCCGCTGCCTCTAAGGCTGCGGTCTTCAATCTGCCCGATCATATACTATCAGGCTGATTGACACCCCCTGCTAGTGTCCGATTGGCCGCAAATCTTCAGGGGGCGGCATTGCATAAGCAGTTCTGGTGAACTGCTTGTGCAATGTTAAATGCCTACAGCGTATGCTACAGGGTATCATATCGGACAAACAATAATAAATCGGCCCCTTAGCCTCTACATCTGAGTCTTCGCACTCCAATATGGATACTGACAATAATTCTTGGCAGTCTATTTATACACCAGAAATTTCTGATAGTTATTCTTCGGATTATACTCCTAAAGCTAAAAAACTTAAAAGTTAAAAAAATCTGATAAAAATTCAAAAGTTAAACTTGTTGATAATGAGAGGCTAGAATATTTGGATCCAGAAGATCTACAACATCCTCGCTCCTCTAATTGGAGACCCTCTAAGAGGGTAGCTAAGTTTCTTGATCATTATACTTTTAACTTTTTTTTTTTTTTTTTTTTAAATTAAATTTTTATTGGAAACTTAACACATTATACAAAACATACACAATATCACGTTTTCCATTTTTCAAGTGTTTTTCTGGCAATTGATGCCTTGTCTAGGGCTACAGCATAGCCTTATAGTGTCCACAATCAGTCCATGTCCATATGGACTCTTTGGCCCTTCAAATACATATAGTGTAAAAGGCTCAGCACTAGTACCCAGGCAAATACAGTGGGGCAAATAAGTATTTAGTCAGCCACCAATTGTGCAAGTTCTCCCACTTAAGAAGATGAGAGAGGCCTGTAATTTTTATCATAGATATACCTCAACTATGAGAGACAAAATGTGGAAACAAATCCAGATAATCACATTGTCTGATTTGGAAAGAATTTATTTGCAAATTATGGTGGAAAATAAGTATTTGGTCAATATCAAAAGTTCATCTCAATACTTTGTTATATATCCTTTGTTGGCAATGACAGAGGTCAAAAGTTTTCTGTAAGTCTTCACAAGGTTGTCACACACTGTTGCTGGTATGTTGGCCTATTCCTGCATGCAGATCTCCTCTAGAGCAGTGATGTTTTGGGGCTGTTGCTGGGCAACATGGACTTTCAACTCCCTCCAAAGGTTTTCTATGGGGTTGAGATCTGGAGACTGGCTAGGCTACTCCAGGACCTTGAAATGCTTCTTACGAAGACACTCCTTTGTTGCCCGGGCAGTGTGTTTGGAATCATTGTCATGCTGAAAGACCCAGCCACATTTAATCTTCAATGCCCTTGCTTATGGAAGGAGGTTTGCACTCAAAATCTCACTATACATAGCCCCATTAATTCTTTCATGTACATGGATCATTTGTCCTGTTCCCTTTGCAGAGAAACAGCCCCAAAGCATGATGTTGCCACTCCCATGCTTCACAGTAGGTATGGTGTTCTTTGGTTGCAACTCAGCATTCTCTCTCCTCCAAACACGACGAGTTGTGTTTCTACCAAACAGTTCTACTTTGGTTTCATCTGACCATATGACATTCTCCCAATCTGCTTCTGGATCATCCAAATGCTCTCTAGCATACTTCAGATGGGCCCGGACATGTACTGGCTTAAGCAGGGTGACACGTCTGGCACTGCAGGATCTGAGTCCCTGGCGGCGTAGTGTGTTACTGATGGTAGCCTTTGTTACGTTGGTCCCAGCTCTCTGCAGGTCATTCACTAGGTCCCCCTGTGTGGTTCTGGGAAGTTTGCTCACTGTTTTTGTGATCATTTTGACCCCACGGGGTGAGATCTTACATGGAGCCCCAGATCGAGGGAGATTATCAGTGGTCTTGTATGTCTTCCATTTTCTAATTATTGCTCCCACAGTTGATTTCTTCACACCAAGCTGCTTGCCTATTGCAGATTCAGTCTTCCCAGCCTGGTGCAGGTCTACAATTTTGTTTCTGATGTCCTTCGACAGCTCTTTGGTCTTCACCATAGTGGAGTTTGGAGTGTGACTGTTTGAGGTTGTGGACAGGTGTCTTTTATACTGATAACAAGTTCAAACAGGTGCCATTAATACAGGTAATGAGTGGAGGACAGAGGAGCCTCTTAAAGAAGAAGTTACAGGTCTGTGAGAGCCAGAAATCTTGCTTGTTTGTAGGTGACCAAATACTTATTTTCCACCATAATATGCAAATAAATTCTTTCCAAATCAGACAATGTGATTGTCTGGATTTGTTTCTACATTTTGTCTCTCATAGTTGAGGTATACCTATGATGAAAATTACAGGCCTCTCTCATCTTCTTAAGTGGGAGAACTTGCACAATTGGTGGCTGACTAAATACTTTTTTGCCCCACTGTAGGTGCACGCTGTAGGGACCCTGCACTAGTCCCTTGTAGAATCCAAAGAAGCAGAAAAACAGCAGCACCTTGTAAATGCAAAAAATTCTTCCTTTATTGGTTTAACATCATGGCAGACAAGAGATACAACGTTTCGGTCATACACTGACCTTAATCATGTTCTAAATAACATCATAACTGCTCACACTTTATACCCTTACTTAGAGGGTATAAAGAGTGAGCAGTTATGATGTTATTTAGAACATGATTAAGGTCAGTGTATGACCGAAACGTTGTATCTCTTGTCTGCCATGATGTTAAACCAATAAAGGAAGAATTTTTTGCATTTACAAGGTGCTGCTGTTTTTCTGCTTCTTTGGCCCTTCAAATACAGTCAATGACAATTAACAAAAAGCAAGTACAAAAAACATGTGAGTTAAATAATTCTAAAATTCATTAAAATTATGGGGGGGGAGATAAAAAACTGAAATTAAAATTAACCATGAAAATAGCTTTTCCAATGCAGCAATCAGAAATCTATCTCCTACTGATGAGTTCTAAAAAGAACGAAACAGGCTTGTATAGTGAGTGATTTCTGGTTTGCTGTCATATTCCTGTTTAAAAGGATCGCTGTGTTAAAACAGTATTTTGAAGCAAAAAAACTGAGAATTTGCATACCTAATTTGCATATCTTACCCACAATTCTCTTGTGCATTGGAAACATTGCATATTAAGAATTTCTGGGGGCAAGCGGGGATACTTGCTTAGATGTACTAATTTCCTATGCAAATATTTACATTGATTTAAATAATTCTGAAATACAATGTAAACTTCCATAAAATAAAGTTAACAAAGAAATGAAATAGTAGTTCTCATAGCACTGCAATGTCCTAATTTAATATGATAAATAAATACTACCCTCCAAACCAGTTAGTCAAATGTATCTACCCCCTCAGTCCACCATTGGGTGTGTGATAGTAGGTGTTGCAGTGATAGTCGTGTCTCCCTTTTCCAGTGCTACAGTCTGGAGTATGCTACTTCTGGTGGTTATTACTCTCTGTCCACTGCTACATCATAAGGTTGTGTACGTCTGCTGTTCCCTGTTGGAGATGATGGTACCTTTCTAACTGTAATAGAGTGTCTACATGTTGCTTCCACTCCGCTATTGTTGGTACTGTCCTCGTCTTCCAGTGTTTTGGAATTAACATTTTGGCGCTGTTCAGCATAGTCAATAGCAGGGCCCTGCTCTATTTAGTCTCTAGTTTGGGCAGTGACAAGTATAATATCGTTTTGAGGCTGTTCTGCAGTGACTTCCCTATCGTGTGTTCTATATGGTGGAATACGCCCACCCAATACGCGTCTAGCTTAGGGCAGAGCCACCAGATATGTGCTGGTGTGCCCTCACCCCCACAATCCCTCCACACCCTCCCGATGCTGACCTGTATATTCGGTGTAACCTACTGGGTGTAAGGTACCACCTTGAAAGAAACTTGTAACTGGATTCCTGCACTCTTATGGAGATTGAAGCTTTTTTGGTAATCTGAAACGCAGCCTGCCATTCACAATTGTCTATCTCAATTTGTAACTCTCTCTCCCATGCTCTGGTGTATGTAGGAAGGACGTGTGTGTCTTCCACTAAGAGGAGTTTTGATAGTTAGTGATATGGTATGTGCTGGTTTCTTGATCATTATATGAGAAAATCTCTTTCTAATAAAGCAAGAGCTACCCTTAAGGCAGAGTGCCCACTTCCAGAGTTACCTCATAAAACATCTGTTACATTTGACATTGATGCAAATATAATTAAATTTGTGAGTAACAAGAGTTTTAATCTCAAGAAAGGCCCCGACAAGTTCTTAAAGGCATGCCAAGACAGATATTTAGATACTTTGGGTCCAATTACAAACGTTTTTGAATTAACTGAGGAGGCTATTGTGAAAAAAAACATGTTGTGTTATATTGTAAGACAATGGATTCATAGGTCTATTTATTTATTGGGAGATGCTAGCACTGCACTCTCTACACAATGTAGAAGAATAGCTTTGAGGAAAATAGACCCCAAGATATCTGATTTCGAAATGGGTCCTCAGGCTGAAGGTTTACTTTTTGGAGATTTGGGTTTAAAAGAGCTTAACTCATATGTTAATACATTTAATTCCTTAAATAAGGTCAAAACCTCTACAAATAATTTTTTTTACAACCAATCTAATCATGTTTTTGACTGGGCCGGGAAAGGAAGAGGTCGCTTTCCCGGTCGCCCCTATTTCAGTAATATACCTTAATTTCAATAATTTCAACAATTCCCATCTCCAAACTCTTCCCTCACAAATTTCTATCCCTCGAGAGCCTGTTCTTGGAATTCAAGATTTTCAAGATCAAGACCCCGCTCTAGACCATACACAGGTAAGTCCTCACTTTTCACACAACACAATTTTTTTTCCACACAAAGTTGGTGGAAGATTGTCCCTTTTTATAAAAAACTGGACTCTAATAACATTGGATGCTTGGGTTATTCAGACTGTCTCAGGTCTTCTTTTAGATTTTGTGTCCCCTCCTTTTCAAAATTAACCTCCAAACCCAATTGTTTTCTCAAAAACAGATACAAATCTTTTAGATCAGGAAATTTTAACTCTTCATCTAAAATAAGCTATAGAACTTGCTCCAGACAAAATATATTATTTTCTCAGCAACATGTTCTTCATAAAAAAGAAGGAAGGATCTCTTCGTCCAGTGATGAATCTGAGAAATCTGAATGCCTTCTTTCTTACAATCATTTCAAGATGGAAGGAATTCATCTTCTGAGAGATTGTCTTATGGACAAAGATTGGTTGGTAAGACTAGATTAAACAGATGCCTATTTAACTGTTCCTATCCATCCCTCTCATTGCAAATTTCTTCAATTTGTTTGGAAAATTCTATTTGGCAGTTTACTTGTCTCCCTTTTGGCCTGTCCTCAGCTCCTTGGGCTTTTACAAAAAATGTAAAACCAGTGGCAGCTTTGTTGAGACTAAGAGGTATTCGTCTGATCATTTATTTAGACAATATACTTCTTATGAACAAAGATCCTTCTCTTCTTTTAATACATTTAAAAATGACTATAAATATTTTGAAGAATCTAGGTTTTCTTATCAATCACAAGAAATCGATTCTTTTGCCCTCTCAGAAACTGATTTTTCTAGGTTTTCTAATAGACACTACCTTATCTACCCTGAGTTTACCCTTCGAGAAAATAAAAAAGATAAAGTTAGAAATTTCTCATCTTTTAAAGAATTTTTATTTTGCTAACAGGATTTTTGCGAGAATTGTGGGACTCCTCTCTTCCTCAATTCAAGCAATATTCCCAGCCCCATTACATTACAGAGCTTTACAGAGATTAAAATTATTATTTTTTTTCTTTATCAGAAGAACCCAGGCTAGAATTGACCTGGTGGCTTTCCAATATAGAAGCCTGGAATAGAAAAGCTATATTTGGAAAGGCACCAGATATCATAATAGAATCAGACGCAAGCAATTCAGGATGGGGTACCAGATGTGATTCTCAAATAACTGGGGGCAAATGGTCAATTTTAGAATGCAAAATGCACATAAATTGCCTGGAATAGATGGCAGGTTCTTTTGCAATAAAGAGCTTTATCAAACAGAATTCTCTTATTTCTATTCTTTTATCTATCTATCTATCTATCTATCTATCTATCTATCTATCTATCTATTGGGTACTTATAGAGCACAAACTAATCACCCGTGAGGGTCTCAAGGCGCTAAGGGAAAGCAGATAGGAGGAGGGGGGGGGGGAGGGGGGGAAAGGATGGGCATTCAGTTGAAGAGCCAGGTTTTGAGGTCCTTTCTGAACTTTGTAAGGGAGGTGGATTGTCTTAGGTGCAGCGGGAGGGTGTTCCATGTCTTTGCTGCTATGTGGGAGAAGGATCTTCTGCCCACTGTGGATTTGCTGATGCGGGGGATGACTGCGAGTGCTTGGTTGGCCAATCGTAGTTGTCTGGCGGGGGTGTAGAAATTTACGTGGTGGTTTATCTATTCGGGTCCGATGTTGTGTAGGGCCATGAACGCGTGGGTAAGGAGCTTGAAGGTGATTCTTTTGTTGATGGGGAGCCAGTGAAGGTTCCTTAGGTGTTCGGTGATGTGGCATTGGAGAGGGATGTCGAGGATGAGTCTGGCTGAGGCGTTCTGGATACGTTGGAGTCTCTTTTGGAGTTTGATGGTGCAGCCAGCGTAGAGTGCATTGCCATAGTCCAACCGGCTGCTGACAAGGGCGTGGGTGACTGTTTTCCTGGTTTCGGTAGGGATCCACTTGAAGATTTTTCATAGCAGGTGGAGGATGTGGAAGCATGTTGAGGTGATGGCATTGATTTGTCAGTTCATAGAGAGTGATGAGTCCAGGATGAAGCCAAGATTTTGTGCGTGGTCGGTTGGGGTTGGAGGGTGACCGAGGGCTGTGGGCCACCAGGAGTCATCCCATGTGGATTTATTGGGTCCGAGGAGGAGGACTTCGGTTTTGTCTGTGTTAAGTTTGAGCCGGTTGTCATTCATCCAGGTGGTGACTGCTGTCAGGCCTTTGTGGACTTCCTTTTTGGTGGTGGTGGGATCTCAGGTGAGTGAGATGATTAACTGGGTGTCGTCAGCATAGGAGACAATGTTGAGGATTGTGGCGTCGGACGAAGGCTGCGAGAGGGGCCATGTAGATGTTGAAGAGGGTGGGGCTCAGCGAAGAGCCTTGCAGTACACCACAGTTAACTGGTGTGGGTTTGGAGGAGAAGGGAGCGAGTCTGACTTTATGGGTCCTGCCCGTGAGGAAGGAGGTGATCCATTCCAGGGCTTTGCTGCATATGCCGGTATTGTGTAGGCAGGTGCGGAGGGTGTTGTGGTCGACAGTGTCAAAGGCTGCTGAGAGGTTTAGGAGGATCAGGGCAGCAGTTTCTCCTCGGTCGAGCATGGCATGGATGTCATCTGTGGTGGCGAGGAGGGCGGTCTCGGTGCTGTGGTTGCTTCTGAAACCGGATTGGGAGTGGTCCAGGGTGTGGTTGGCCTCAATGTGGTCAATAAGTTGCGAGTTGATGGACTTCTCTATGACTTTGGCCGGGAAGGGGAGTAGAGAGATGGGGCAGTAATTATTCAGGTCTGTGGGGTCTTTTAAGGATGGACAATATTTCGGCAGTCAGATACCTGAATCGTTTGGGTGGAACTATCAGATATCACAAAGAATTTTATCCATCAATGTCTTCAGAACAATATCTCTATTCAAACAGAATATATTCCAGGTCTCTCCAATACTTCAGCAGATTGGGGCTCCTGTTATATATCAGACTCAAGTGATTGGTGATTACATCCAGATCTTTTTCAAAAATGACAAATTATCAGATGTCCTTTCTTGATGGATTTATTTGCGTCTCATCTGAATTATTAGATTCTTCCCTTTTACAGTTGGTGTCCAGATCCAGAGGCCCTAGCAATGGGCACCTTTTTTCGATGATTCCTCGAGTTTTGAATGTCGTCAGGAGGAGTAAGATTTCCCTTCTTCTGATATCCCCCTTTTGGCCAAGCCAGTCTTGGAACTCGTCCCTATTAGACATGTCAATTCAATTGCCAGTTCTTTTACCTCTTGTTCCTTACCTCCTATCAGATCCAAACATAGATTTTCACGACCTAGTATTCAAGGTTCTCTCCAACTTATTGCATGGACAATTTCAGGGGATCCTGGGCTTCCAAAGGTCTTTCTTCATCAGCTAAATCATTATTATAAGACTCCTAGGCTCCAGGTACTAAGAGATGTTACTTATCCTCATGGTCTAAATAGTCTAGCTGGTGCCATCAAAGACTGTTGGATCCCTTTTCAGCTCCTTTAAATGAAATTCAAATTTTTTTTAACTTACTTATTTGAAGCAGGTTTAGATTATAGATCTATTAATGTTTATAGATCGGCTATATCTGCTGGGCATTAATTAATTCATAATTTTCCTATAGGTCAAGATATTTCAATTTCTAGACTTATAAAAACCTTTAATCTTAAAAGACCTCCTGCAGCTAAATATTCTTCTTTCTGGGATGTTAATTTAATTTTTTCTCTTTTTTAGTCATGGCCTTCTAATGAATCATTTCTCTTAAACAACTTACTTGCAAACTTGCAACTCTTCTTTGTCTTTTATCTTGTAGAAGAGTTTCTGATGTAAGGGCTATTGATTTTTTCCTCTAAAATGTTTTCTCCTCAGGGTGTTATTTTTAATATCTCCAGAAGAACTAAATGTATGTCTTCTTCTATCTTCTATCCTTATTTTTCTGATTGTCCCTTTTTGTGTGTAATACTTTGTCTCAAAGAATAGAAAAAACGTACTATTTATTTTACTATTTATTCTATTTATTTCTCCTCACATTCAGTCCTTGGCTAAAGCCTGCCGCTTCCACCTTAAAAACATTGCTAAAATTAGACATTTCCTTGCACAAGATACAACCAAGATTTTAATCCACTCTCTCATCCTTTCCCGCCTCGACTACTGCAATTCCGTCCTCTCTGGTCTACCTAGCTGCCGCATAGCTCCGTTACAATCCATTATGAATGCCTCTGCCAGGCTCATCTTCCTTACTTGTCGCTCTTCATCTGCTGCCCCTCTCTGCCAATCCCTTCACTGGCTTCCTCTTGCCTCTAGGATTAAACATAAAATCCTCACCCTGACATATAAAGCTCTCAACTGCACTCTCAGAACTTGTCTCTAGATACTCTCCCTCCCGTCCCCTTCGATCAGCTCAGGATCTCCTCCTCTCTTGTTACTTCCTCACATTCACGTTTACAGGACTTCTCCCGACTGGCCCCCATCTTGTGGAATTCCCTGCCTCGCTCCATAAGACTCTCCCCTAGTTTTAACAGCTTCAAGCACTCCCTAAAAACTCTACTATTCAGGGATGCATACAACCAACACTAACCTTTCCTAACGCCATTGCTTTCCCCTTGGACCCCTTAGATTGTAAGCCTATGGGCCCAGCTGTTTACAGATCGCTTCATAAGAGCCGACTAAAACAGTGAAACTCTCGGCAGGGCCCTCTACCCACTTGACCCCTACAAAAGCTATCCTGTACACCGACTATGTTTACAGCGCTGCGGAATCTGTTGGCGCTCTACAAATACCTGATAATAATAATAATAATTTATTTTAGAAATTCTTTTTCTTCTAATCAACTTTAAATTTTTTGTTCTCCTCCTCACCTTCCTGTTTCTTCTACTTGGATTAAATGGGTTATGAATGAAGCAGGTATTGATTAATCTTTTTCTTCTCATTCCATTAGAGGAGCTGCTGCTTCTAAGGCTTTTTAGAAATCAGCTTCTCTTCAAGAAATTTTAAATGCTGCCGACTGGTCTTCAGATTCAGTATTTAGGCAATTTTATTTTAAACATATCAATTCTATACCTCAATGTTTATTAGATTGTTTTTTTATATATGTTTTAGCTTTAAACTTGCAAAATATGAGTCTCTGTCCTTGTAATAAATTTCCGATTATCCTAGCTTTGTGAAGGAATAATCTAGATTGTATTAAAGAGACAGACGATTATTTTCCCTCCCTATACCCTTACCCTCTTTCTATATTTAAATTTTGATAATTAATGTATATATATTTTCAGCTCTAGGTCCCTCTTCTTCAGGATTCTGAACTTCTGATTCATCCAAGTGATAATCTTCGAGATCAAGATTCATGTTGTGAATTCTCTTCCAGTTCTACAGGATTCCATCCTTCTTTTCAAGTTTTGTCTGATGGACTATGTTACAATTTCTCCATTTTTTATGGTTCTTACTTATGTTTTTTGTCTCAGTTTATGGAATTATATGTGAAGACTACAACAACTTCTTCTCGAGCACCAAAGTTCAAAGAGGCAGTTGGGATACTATGTGGACAGTTTATAACAGAATTAACTTTTCTGATTGGTCTGCTTTAGATCACACCATCCAGGGTTGTATTTCATTGGTCACTATATTAATTTCTGTTTTTTCTATGTTAAATATTTAAATGATTTATTGTTACTTTGAATGGCTGTTGAGCAGTAAAGGAAAAGGCTTATGCAAAATAATCGTCTCTGTCTCTTTAATAAAATCTAGATTATTTCTTCACAAAGCTAGGATAATCGGAATTGTCCATTACTTATTTATCATTATTTAGTATTGCTATCTGCATATCAGCATCACAATTATGAGCTTTGAAGCAGCAGAAGTTCAGCTAAACTGTGTGTGTATTGTATCATCAAATGCCTGATTCTTCTTGCATTTCCTTTAAAGACTATTTATACATAGACTCCACACATTTTTCTATGGTAGACATATTAAACTTGTATTATTCAGACAGAGCATGCAATTTCCAAAAAGTCTAATATATTTTTATTATTAAAATTAATTATTTCTCTTGGTCTCCTTCTTTGAAACTTTCTGAGGCCCTGATGATAAAATGGTAGATAACCCTACGTGAAAATGACTTTTTTTCTTGTCAGTCTATAAATCTGTGCGTCCATCAATAATTTATAAAAAAAAAAGTGGGCTGACCTTCTCCGTCCTGACAAGTGGCAATGTGCCTTCCATTGCAAATAATAGGGATTGTTGCATGATCAAAAATCCACCTATATCGCCAGTGAACTCGAATCTCGGAAGTGGAGCGGGGGGGCATTTATTAAAAGTAAAAATGGTTACTGTGTAGTAACAGTTTAAATAAAATATATGTAAACTAAGTGCCACTGTAAATTTCGTGCAACTGAAAATCTCACCACTGAAAAGGTAATGAGACAGGTATGGCGACAAGTTGCAACTAAGATGTAGGATATTCCGTTTACAATTAAAAACTCCCCATTAAAATACAGGCTACGCCCATGGAACACCCATGAAACTCCCATTTAATGCCTATAAATGCGCTTTGTATATGATCACCATTGTTAAAGGGACATAAAACCCAACATTTTTCTTTCATGATTCAGATAGAACATAGAAGTAAATTGGAAAGTTGTTTAAAATTCTATTATCCCTCCTTTTGTTCAAAGAATTGTATTGTACAACAACGTTTCTTACTACTGTATTGGTGACAAAATATTACTAATAAAGCTTGTTTGAAAAAAAAAAAAAAAAAAATTCTATTATCATTTTTTTTGTTTTCTTGTTCTTTTCTTTGTTTCTTTGTTATCCTTTGTTAAAAAAAAACAGGAAGGTAAATTCAGGAGTGTGCACGTGTCTGTAGCACTATAGCAGTAGTTTTGCAACAATGTTGTACATTATACTGAAAAGCAGTACAAGACTGCAAGGAAATGTACACACGGGAAGCACTCAAATTCCCTCAAGAATTGACTAGATCTAGAGAGTGACAAATGGCAGATTCATACAAGGAGAAAATAATAAAAATTAACTTTTATTAAAGTAAATTTAAAATAATGGACACAGATATATTAAAATCACAGGAATGTCTTCTAGACTTAAAAGAAGTTTTGTAAGATGAGAAGGGGGAAATAAAAGACCAAAGTATTAGGATACACGCTGTATCTTATTGAAATGTTAGGTAGTCAATTAGCATGTATAATATAAATGACCTAGGATGTAGATATTAATCCATAGTCATAAACCTTATAGGTTACTAGATAGTTCTACCACACATACAGTATATTGGGTACCAGATGTTTCTAAAATAAAGAGTCCGCCGATAGACTTAAACGTAAATGCTTATAACAGTACATACAATATGTAATAAGTACGCCTGTAAACTAGAGAAATGTATTAATACTTGAGAATCTAAATAATAATGATGCTGGCATGGATGTCATTATCATAACTGTAGGTATATGAATCCACTATATGGAAGATTAAATATAACTATAGCATTAACCCTTTGAGTGCTAATGACGGCTCTGAGCCGTCACAGAGTTTCTCACTCTGGTGCTAATAACGGCTCAGAGCCGTCATGAGCACTCTCCCACCTTGAGGGAGATCTGGGGGCTCCTAACCGCTCTTACCCCGGCGATCGTGCCTGTAGAGTGACAGACATCGCCGGTGCTTCACGTGATGCGCGGTGACGTCACGCACAATGATGTGATGATGTCACCGCACAACTTTATTTATACTTAACAATAAGCAGCTACAGACCCCCAAGACCCACTGTTGGAAAGGTAATCGCCTAACCTTTCCAACAGTGTAAGTCTTGGGGGTCTTTAAATAAAAATAAAAAAAGTTAAAAAAAATGTTTTCAAAAATTAATGTTTTAAAAAAAAGCATAGAAAATATTAGCACCCAGGTGGGAAAGTGCTTAGCACTCAAAGGGTTAATGCAACTCCCTTGCCCCCATATTCTCATATGTAGTATTTCCACTGAAATTAGTATGTTTTGTTGGATATCTTAATTTAAATAGTGGAAATCTGTATAATGATTTTTAATAAACTGGAAATTGGGTGATTAGTATGATTAGTCACATATAATAAGAATCAACCTGCAGTAGCAAATTCAGTTAACTCTCAGCTAATTATACTTCTTCAACATATTCCTCTTGTGGATTTCTTATATAGCTATATATTAAACTCAATTGACTAAAACACACTGTTGTATTCTGATGGATCTGTATCAATAAATAGACACAGTATCGTTAGACTGCACATCTGTTGTGTTAACATAAACCTATATTGGCTATAAGCAAGTCCCAATACTGTTATGCTGTTAAATAAATTGTGTCTATGTTTTTACTTGCTACCAGTATCCAGAGTTATCAGTGTGTTGTAAGTAAATTACATTTGGCTACAGTGTCAAAATATAATTGGCCACATATAAAAAGAATCAATATATGTTCTAATGTCGTTATATATACTGTATTTATGTTATAGGGGGGTAGTTATCAAGCCGTCTACTTTTCTGGCTTCGCCGGCCCAATACGCCCGCCTAAGCTCGCCTCACATCGCCGCCGCGGACCTGAAAAAATACGCCTAAGTTATCAAATAAAGCTGTCAAAAAGCCGCGGGGCGATGAGCAGCGGACTGTGACAGTTATCACTCATCCGATCTCGCTGCCCTTCGGCTTTTTCCCAGCTTTATTGCTAGCCTGTCACTAAGCACTCACACTAAACTACACTGTTCTACCCCCTATACCGGCGCCCCCGGAGCCCCCCGCAACTAAATAAAGTTACTAACCCCTAAACCGCCGCTACTAGACCCTGCCGCAACTCTTATAAATGTATTAATCCCTAAACCGCCGCTCCTAGACCCTGCCGCAACTCTTATAAATGTATTAACCCCTAAACCGCCGCTCCCGGACACCGCTGCCACCTACAGTATACCTAGTAACCCCTATCCTGCCACCCCTACACCGTCGCCCTCTATTATAAAATTATTAACCCCTATCCTGCTGATCCCGCACCTCTCCGCAACTAAATAAATAGTTTAACCCCTAAACCGCCGCTCCCTGAACCAGCCGTAACCTATATTAAACCTATTAACCCCTATCCTGCCCCCCCTACACAGTCGCCACCTATAATAAATTTATTAACCCCTAATCTGCCCCCCACTACACTGCCGCCACTGTAATAAAATTATTAACCCCTAAACCTAAGTCTAACCCTAACGCCCCCCTAACTTAAATATTAATTAAATAAATCTAAATAAATTAACTCTTATTAACTAAATGAATCCTATTTAAAACTAAATACTTACCTTTAAAATAAACCCTAATATAGCTACAATATAAATAATAATTATATTCTAGCTATTTTAGGATTTATTTTTATTTTACAGGTACCTTTCAATTTATTTTAACTAGGTACAATAGCTATTAAATAGTTATTAACTATTTAATAGCTTACCTAGCTAAAATAAAGAGAAATGTACCTGTTAAATAAATCCTAACCTAAGTTACAATTACACCTAACACTACACTATACTTTAATAAATTATTCCTATTTAAAAATAAATACTTACCTGTAAAATAAACCCTAAGATAGCTACAATATAATTAATAATTACATTGTAGCTATCTTAGGATTTATATTTATTTTACAGGTAACTTTGTATTTATTTTAGCTAGTTAGAATAGTTATTAAATAGTTATTAACTATTTAATAACTACCTAGCTAAAAGAAATACAAAATTACCTGTAAAATAAATCCTAACTTAAGTTACAATTAAACCTAATACTACACTATCATTAAATTAATTAAATAAACTACCTACAAATAACTACAATTAAATACAATTACATAAACTAACTAAAGTACAAAAAATAAAAAAAGCTAAGTTACAAAAAATAAAAAAATAAGTTACAAACATGTTAAAAATATTACAACAATTTTAAGCTACTTACACCTAATCTAAGCCCCCTAATAAAATAACAAACCCCCCCAAAATAAAAAAATGCCCTACCCTATTCTAAATTAAATAAATTTCAAAGCTCTTTTACCTTACCAGCCCTTAAAAGGGCCATTTGTGGGGGCATGCCCCAAAGAAAACAGCTCTTTTGCCTGTAAAAGAAAAATACAACCCCCCCCAACATTAAAACCCACCACCCACATACCCCTAATCTAACCCAAACCCCCCTTACAAAAACCTAACACTAATCCCCTGAAGATCATCCTACCTTTAGTTGTCTTCACTCAGCCGAGCCACCGATGGAACCGAAGTGGACATCCGGAGCGGAAGAAGTTAATCCTCCAAGCGGCGCTGAAGAAATCTTCCATCCGATGAAGTCATCATCCAGGCGGCGCTGAAGAAAAGTCTTCGATCCGGCCGATGTCATCTTCAAAGAGGCGCTGAAGAGGTCTTCTATCCGGGCGAAGTCATCTTCCAAGCTGGGTCTTGAATCTTCCTTCCGCCGACGCGGAACCACCTTCTTCACCAACGGACTACGATGAATGAAGGCTCCTTTAAGGGACGTCATCCAAGATGGCGTCCCCTCAATTCCGATTGGCTGATAGGATTCTATCAGCCAATCGGAATTAAGGTAGGAAAAATCTGATTGGCTGATGGAATCATCCAATCAGATTGAGCTCGCATTCTATTGGCTGTTCCGATCAGCCAATAGAATGCGAGCTCAATCTGATTGGCTGATTGGATCAGCCAATCGGATTGAACTTGAATCTAGGATAGCTAGAATATAATTATTATTTATATTGTAGCTATATTAGGGTTTATTTTAAAGGTAAGTATTTAGTTTTAAATAGGATTCATTTAGTTAATAAGAGTTAATTTATTTAGATTTATTTAATTAATATTTAAGTTAGGGGGGCGTTAGGGTTAGACTTAGGTTTAGGGGTTAATAATTTTATTACAGTGGCGGCGGCGTAGTGGGGGCAGGATAGGGGTTAATAAATTTATTATAGGTGGCGATGGTGTAGGGGGGCAGGATAGGGGTTAATAAATTTATTATAGGTGGCAACGGTGTAGGGGGGGCAGATTAGGGGTTAATACATTTAATATAGGTTGCGGCGGGTTCAGGGAGCGGCGGTTTAGGGGTTAATACATTTATTATAGTTGCGGTGGGCTCCGGGAGTGGCGGTTTAGGGGTTAATATGTATAGAGTAGCTTGCGGTGGGCTCCGGGAGTGGCGGTTTAGGGGGTAATAACTTTATTTAGTTGCGGCGGTGTAGGGGGGGACAGATTAGTGGTGTTTAGACTCGGGGTACATGTTAGGGTGTTAGGTGCAGACATCTCCCATAGAAATCAATGGGATGTCTGTCAGCAGCGAACTTGTACTTTCGCTATGGTCAGACTCCCATTGATTCCTATGGGATCCGCCGCCTCCAGGGGTGGCGGATTGAAAACCAGGTACGCTGGGCCGTAAAAGTGCCGAGCGTACCTGCTAGTTTTTTGATAACTAGCAAAAGTAGTGAGAATGTGCCGCACTTGTGCGGAACATCTGGAGTGACGTAAGAATCGATCTGTGTCGGACTGAGTCCGGCGGATCGATGCTTACGTCACAAAATTCTACTTTTGCCGGTCTCGAGCCTTTGATAACTAAGGCGTATCAGCCTCGCCACAAATACGATGCGGAATTCCAGCGTATTTGAGGTTGACGGCTTGATAACTAGGCCCCATAGATAGTTTTAGTTTTTAGTTTTTAGACTTATTCCTCTTGTAGATATAACTATATATTAAATCCAGTTGACTAAAATATACTGATGTACTCTGGTAGGTCTGTATCCTTAAAGGGACATTAAACACTTTGAGATGGTAATATAAAATGATAAATTGTATATATAAAACAACTCTGCAATATACTTTCATTATTTATTTTGTCCTCTTTGCCTGTAATTCCATTCTGAAATTGTGAGCTTTTCAGTTCCTGTTAGAAATGGAAGTGCAGAACACTGTTAAATCCAGCACAACCATTGGCTGCACACTCTAGTGACCTATTTATAACTGACCCTAATTGGCCACAGCAGAGAAGGTAACACAAGTGTTTTATAGACACTAAAACTTTACACTTATTTTGTCACTTTTTAAACAAGTAATGAAACTTTAAAAAATACATCTACATGTTACTCATGGACTAAGATTTTCTTTCAATGCATCATTCTATCTAGCATGTATTTAGTGTTTAATGTCCCTTTAAAGGGACACTCAATCAAAATTAAACATTCATGATCAGATAGAGCATGCTGTTTTAAACAACTTAAACAACTTTCCAATTTACTTCCATTAACAAAACTTTTTGAGTCACCAGCTCCTACTGACCATGTGCAAGAATAAGTGTGTATGCATTTGTGAATGGCTGATGGCTGTCACATGGTACGTGTATGCATTTGTGATTGGCTGGTGGCTGTCACATGGTACAAGGGGAGTGGAAAAAGACATAACTTTTAAAATTGTCAGACTAAGTGCTATTGCATTGTATCATTATCTTGCATTTGTTGATTATGCAAATCTACTGTGTTGACTGGTCCTTTAAATAGACCCTATTTCGTTTAGCGCCACAGCTGTTATACTGAGATATAACCCATATTAACTATGAGTAGGCGGTATGTGGATTCTATATATGCACCTGCATGGGAAAGAAGCCCATTTGTTATCTTGTCCTCTTATTGGTTTTCAATTCATGCCGATATTATCTAATAAATATGGTGTCCCTCTTTCTGTGCATTCAAATGTATTACTAGTAAAAGCATCCGTTAAAGTGAAATGTATCTAACAATATAAGCATAATACATATGCGGAACTCTAAGTATCTTGGTTTTTATCACTACGTGGCTTGAACATATAAGAGTTAAGCGAGTGGTGTCGAGAGTAATTTGGATATATATCCACCTTATACCATTATAACAATACAGCAACCACCAAGTATTCAAATATCTTTTTGTATTAATTTAGGCTACAAGGATAAATGCCACAAACTAGAGTATATATGTGATTAAACGCCTAGATTTAGAGTTCTGCGTTAGCCGTCCAAACCAG
Source organism: Bombina bombina (assembly GCF_027579735.1). Classification (NCBI taxonomy): domain Eukaryota; kingdom Metazoa; phylum Chordata; class Amphibia; order Anura; family Bombinatoridae; genus Bombina; species Bombina bombina. The sequence goes on along the minus strand of NC_069506.1, from coordinate 111,317,281 downwards.
CGTTAAGGGGTCCTAACGCTGGTTTTGGCCACCCGCTGGTATTTAGAGTCAGTCAGGAAAGGGTCTAACGCTCACTTTCCAGCCGCGACTTTTCCATGCCGCAGATCCCCTTACGTCAATTGCGTATCCTATCTTTTCCATAGGATCTTTCTAACGCCGCTATTTAGAGTCTTGGCTGAAGTGAGCATTAGAACTCTAACTACAAGACTCCAGCCGCAGAAAAAAGTCAGGAGTTAAAAGCTTTATGGGCTAACTCCGGTTTATAAAGCTCTTAACTACTGTGCTCTAAAGTACACTAACACCCATAAACTACCTATGTACCCCTAAACCGAGGTCCCCCCACATCGCCGCCACTCTAATAAATTTTTTTAACCCCTAATCTGCCAACCGCACACCGCCGCAAAATACATTATCTCTATGTACCCCTAATCTGCTGCCCCTAACATCGCGACACCTACATAATATTTACTAACCCCTAATCTGCCCCCCCAACATTGCCGCTACCTAACTACACTTATTAACCCCTAATCTGCCGACTGTTAATAAATATAATATATGGGTTGGCGATGTTAGGGGCAGCAGATTAGGGGTACATAGCTATAATGTAGGTTGTGGCAGTGTACGGAGCAGCAGATTAGGGGTTAATAATAAAATGCAGCGGTCAGCGATAGCGGGTGCGGCAGATTAGATGTTAATAAGTGTAAGGTTAGGGGTGTTTAGACTCGGGGTACATGTTAGGTGCAGACTTAGGAAGTTTTTCCCCATAGGAAACAATGGGGCTGCGTTAGGAGCTGAACGCTGCTTTTTTGCAGGTGTTAGTTTTTTTTTTCAGTTCAAACTGCCCCATTGTTTCCTATGGGGATATCGTGCACGAGCATGTTTTTGAAGCTGGTCGCGTCCGTAAGCAACGCTGGTATTTAGAGTTGAAGTGGCGGTAAATTATGCTCTACGCTCCCTTTTTGGAGCCTAACGCAGCCCTTCAGAGAACTCTAAATACCAGCGTTGTTTAAAAGGTGCGGGGGGAAAAAAACACACGTAGGTGAAAGTGTTTCAAGCTAGATTCCTGCCAAACTAAAAAGTGGAGTGAGAGCCTATTAACTCCCCAACCTCTCTCACTCCGCTTTTTAGTTTGGTTTAGTTTAGTTAACTGAATTTGCTACTGCAAGTTGATTCTTATTGTATGTGACCAATCATACTCTGAGAGTATGAAGAAACCTATAGGAGCAGGGGTCTTGTGGACATATTGTACATGTAGTTTATTATATGCATATATTGTACTGTTAAATACTAAAATATGTATTTTAAGTCTTTTCGTGCGTTAAATAAACGTGTTAATTTCTGTTTAGGAAGAAGATTTAATGTCCGGGATATTAATATCCCATAGAAGACCATAGCCGTGGCTTTTTCATTTTATCAAAGTGTGTTTTTTAAGCTTTGCACTATGTAAAAGATGATTTATGTAATTGACAGTTTTTTTATTATTGTAATTTTTATAGTCACTATAAGGTCAAACTGTACTGACCGTGTTTTACTTCTAATAGTGTAACCTCACTGTACCAAACATGCTCTATATTAATAACATGTTTGTTACAGTGTGGCCGCAATATTAGAAGCCAAGTTGTTCAGTACTGTGTAAACATACTTTGATACTTTTCTAACACTATGATCACACTACATAACGTGTTGAAAAAGTAGAACTCTCAGACTTAACTCATAGCCCATAGGGATATTGTAATGTAACAGTCATATTGTCATTCTCTTTTTTGTTGTTGTTTCTTTATAGCTAGAAAGCAACTTGTTGGTCTATATCATTATTGGCTATAGAGGAAGTGGGTTGCCTCTTATAAAGCAGAGAGATACCTTTGAAATGCTTAAAAGCCACATCCACTCAGCACATTCTTAGAAAAATAAGGACTGGTGTCTTAAGGGTTAGAGAGTTTGATTGTGCCAGCATGGTTAGAGCGGAGGGTTATGGGTCTATCTTATTTTGAAAAGACCAGAGCTAAACGTTGTGGGCTAGCAGTCATAGCTTACCATGATTATGCTGTGTGTCCTTGTATAGGGATATCAGAGATACTCCATTACATTACGTTTGAGCCCTGCAAAACAAATTGTGCAGTCTGAGAGTGAAAGAGCCCCCTTTCTTTCATTCTCAGAAGGCAGAATTTTTTCTTTCTTTGTGTTTTTATAGGTGTCATTCCAGAAAGCACTTTCAAGACACACAGACTTGTTCCATGGCCATTGTGTACATAGGAGGCACCCTATTTCATTTTACTTTGACCAAATCATGCTTGGATTTGATACACACTGAGAGAAGCACACTCACAGGAACGAATAACTGGCTCAATACTATTGTTAGCCTGTTCTATGGCGATTTACCACCTGGGTGCAGCTTCTTTTAGCCCAGTAATGCTTTTCACAGAGAAGAACTTTCCTGTAGTATATCAGTCTGATCCCGCCTATTACGGTCAGTCCAGCGCCGAAATACCAGGCAATTCCTCTCTGAACAAGGAACACAGCAACCCCAGACGATCGTTTCGGCCATCATTGAGCCTCGTCAGTGAGGTGTAGCCATATTCCTCTAAGCAAACTGAGCAAGGAGTCCACGTCTGGTTTCCCCTTTTTCCCATAGGGAGACTAAATACACACAGAGAGAAGCACACTCACAGGAATGAACAACTGGCTCAATACCATTGTTAGCCTGTTCTATGGCGATTTACCACCTAGGTGCAGCTTCTTTTAGCCCAGTAATGCTTTTCACAGAGAAGAACTTTCCTGTAGTATATCAGTCTGATCCCGCCTATTACGGTCAGTCCAGCGCCGAAATACCAGGCAATTCCTCTCTGAACAAGGAACACAGCAACCCCAGACGATCGTCATACTTGGATATGAACTGTGGACTTTTCTGTGTTTTATATTTATGTTCTCCATATTTTGATTGTTTATCCTTGAACAAAAAGTGGTTGTAAAGTTTAATCATTTTAACCCCAGTATCTAGAAATACTCTTAAAAACAGGGGCACTTTAAGTCATTAAACTTTACAAAGATGCTTCTTTTTAAAAAAAATATTTACCATTTATTTACGGTAAATATACCACCGATTCTCGGCCCGCATCTCCTTCTGTATTGAGCATATCGATGACGAATCTGGCTTCCTCCAATTATTGCGTGCCCCTTTTAGGCGTCCAGCTAATGAGGCACGCAACAATTGGTGGAAGCTGGATTCCTCAGCGTAAGGAAATGGTAAGTAATTAAAAAAAGAAGCGTCATTGTAAAGTTTAATTACTTAAAGTGCCCCTGTTTTTAAGATTATTTTTAGATACTGGGCTTTAAATCATTCAACTTTACAATCACTTTAAGTTGTTTGTATATTTAGTAGATATTAAATTAGTTTTAATCTACATTTTCGGTGATATATGGCACAACTTTTAAATATTGATATTGGTGCTTTATTACTACCTCATACTCTGCTAGATTACGAGTTCTGCGTTAGCTTTAAAAAGCAGCATTGAGAGGTCCCAACGCTGCTTTTTACCTAACGCTGGTATTACAAGTCTGACAGGTAGAGGCTCACCGCTCACTTTTCTTCCGCGACTGGAGGCTACCGCAAATCCCCTTACGTCAATTGCGTATCCTATCTTTTTAATGGGATTTGCCTAATGCTGGTATTAAAAGTCTTGGAAGAAGTGAGCGGTAGACCCTCTCCTGGCAAGACTTCTACCGCATTTAAAAGTCAGTAATTAAGAGTTTTATGGGCTAACGCCGGAACATAAAACTCTTAAATAAAGTGCTAAAAAGTACACTAACACCCATAAACTACCTATTAACCCCTAAACCGAGGCCCCCCACATCGCACACACTTAAATAAAAAAATGTAACCCCTAATCTGCCGACCGTACATCGCCGCCACCTACATTATACCTATGAACCCCTAATCTGCTGCCCCTAACATCGCCGACACCTACATTATATTTCTTAACTCCAAATCTGCCTCCCCCAACGTCGCCGCCACCTACCTACAATTATTAACCCCTAATCTGCCGACCGGACATCGCCGCCACTATAATAAATGTATTAACCCCTAAACCGCTGCACTCCAGCCTCACAAACACTATAGTCAATTTTATTAACCCCTAATCTGCCGTCCCCAACGTCGCCGCCACCTACCTACAATTATTAACCCCTAATCTGCCGACCCCAATGTCGCCGCTACTATAATAAAGTTATTAACCCCTAAACCTAAGTCTAACCCTAATCCTAACACCCCCCTAACTTAAATATAATTTAAATAAATCTAGATAAAATTACTATAATTAAATAAATTATTCCTATTTAAAACTAAATACTTACCTATAAGATAAACCCTAAGATAGCTACAATATAACTAATAGTTACGATGTAGCTATTTTAGGATTTATATTTATTTTACAGGCAACTTTGTATTTATTTTAACTAGGTACAATAACTATTAAATAGTTAATAACTATTTAATAGCTACCTAGTTAAAATAACTACAAAATTACCTGTAAAATAAATCCTAACCTAAGTTACAAATACACCTAACACTATACTATCAATAAATTAATTAAATAAACTACAATTATCTAAAATAAAATACAATTAAATAAACTAAACTATATTACAAAAAACAAACACTAAATTACAAAAAATCAAAAAATATTACAAGAAGTTTAATCTAATTACACCTAATCTAAGCCCCCTAATAAAATAAAAAGCCCCCTAAAATAATAAAATTCCCTACCCTAAACTAAATTACAAAGTAATCAGCTCTTTTACCAGCCCTTAAAAGGGCTTTTTGCGGGGCATTGCCCCAAAGTAATCAGCTCTTTTACCTGTAAAAAAAAGAAATACAATACCCCCCAACATTACAACCCACCACCCACACACCCCTACTCTAAAACCCACCCTATCCCCCCTTAAAAAAACCTAACACTACCCCATTGAAGATCACACTACCTTGAGCCGTGTTCACCCAGCCGGGCACCGATGGGCCAGAAGAGGACATCCGGACCGGCAGAAGTCTTCATCCTATCCGGACAGAAGAGGACATCCAGACCGGCAGACAACTTCATCCAGGCGGCATCTTCTATCTTCATCCTTCCGGAGCGGAGCCATCTTCTATCCAGCTGACGCGGAGCCATCCTCTTCAATTGAAGTCCTAACGAAGAATGAAGGTTCCTTTAAATGACGTCATCCAAGATGGCGTCCCTCAAATTCTGATTGGCTGGATGTCCTCTTCTGACCGGATAGGATGAAGACTTCTGCCGGTCCGGATGTCCTCTTCTGGCCTATTGGTGCTCGGCTGGGTGAACACGGCTCAAGGTAGTGTGATCTTCAATGGGGTAGTGTTAGGTTTTTTTAAGGGGGGATCGGGTGGGTTTTAGAGTAGGAGTGTGTGGGTGGTGGGATGTAATTTTGGGGGGGGTATTGTATTTATTTTTTTTACAGGTAAAAGAGCTGATTACTTTGGGGCAATGCGTCGCAAAAAGCCCTTTTAAGGGCTGGTAAAAGAGCTGATTACTTTGTAATTTAGTTTAGGGTAGGGAATTGTATTATTTTGGGGGACTTTTTTATTTTATTAGGGGGCTTAGATTAGGTGTAATTAGATTAACCTTCTTGTAATATTTTTTTATTTTTTGTAATTTAGTGTTTGTTTTTTTTGTAATATAGTTTAGTTTAATTTTATTGTATTTTAGATAATTGTAGTTAATTTATTTAATTAATTTATTGATAGTATAGTGTTATGTGTATTTGTAACTTAGGTTAGGATTTATTTTACAGGTAATTTTGTAGTTATTTTAACTAGGTGGCTATTAAATAGTTATTAACTATTTAATAGCTATTGTACCTAGTTAAAATAAATACAAAGTTGCCTGTAAAATAAATATAAATCCTAAAATAGCTACAATGTAACTATTAGTTATATTGTAGCTATCTTAGGGTTTATTTTATAGCTAAGTATTTAGTTTTAAATAGGATTAATTTATTTAATTATAGTAATTTTATCTAGATTTATTAAAAATAGATTTCAGTTAGGGGGTGTTAGGGTTAGACTTAGGTTTAGGGGTTAATAACTTTATTATAGTAGCGGTGACGTTGGGGTTGGAAGATTAGGGGTTAATAATTGTAGGTAGGTGGCGGCAATGTGGGGGGGCAGATTAGAGGTTAATAAAATTTACTATTGTGTTTGCGAGGTGGGAGTGTGGCGGTTTAGGGGTTAATACATTTATTAAAGTGGCGGCGATGTCGGTTGGCAGATTAGGGGTTAATAATTGTAGGTAGGTGGCGGCGACGTTGGGGGCAGCAGATTAGGGGTTAATAAATATAATGTAGGGTTTGGCGATGTTGGGGGCAGCAGATTAGGGGTTCATAGGGATAATGTAGGTGGCGCCGGTGTCCGGAGCGCAGATTAGGGGTTAATAGTATAATGCAGGTGGTGACGATGTTGGGGGCGGCAGATTAGGGGTTAATAAGTGTAAGGTTAGGGGTGTTTAGACTCGGGGTTCATGTTAGGGTGTTAAGTGTAGACTTAGAAAGTGTTTTCCCATAGGAAACAATGGGGCTGCGTTAGAAGCTGGACGCTGCTTTTTAAAGGTGTTAGGTTTTTTCAAGCCGTCTCAGCCCCATTGTTTCCTATGGGGAAATCGTGCACAAGCACGTTTTAGCCAGCTTCCCGCTACCGTAAGCAACGCTGGTATTACAGGTAGAAGTGGAGCTAAATTTGCTCAACGATCGCTTTTCTGAGGCTAACGCAGCCATTCAGAAAACTTGTAATACCAGCGTTGTTTAAAGTGTGCGCTGGAAAAAAAAGGCTTGTTAGCCCTGCAGGTCTTTACTGACAAAACTCTAGGCGACTGTTTTTAGTATTAAAGTATCTAAAAAAATTGTTTCATTTTAATATTACACTTACTATATATATATATATAAATTTTTTATACAATACAGTACATAGATAAATCATTATACATTAAAAAAAATGAAGATTTGTATTCATGCCAGTCCAGATATAGAAAGAGGAACCAGAAAATAAATCATCAATACGTAATGTCCCATGAATTTCTCTACAGGTTCCTGAAGCACTCCTACTGGGGTTTTTGTGGCACGTGTTTCCTTGTCTATTACAAAGTAAAAATAAACGGCAAAGAATAGCACTGGAAACAGAAATAAACTTTGTTAAAGGGACAGTGTATAATAAAATGTTCTCCCTTCAAACATGTTTCCAATGATCTATTTTAACTGCTGGAGTATATTAAAGGGACGTGAAACTCAGGTTCTACATGCTGATTGGTGGCTGCATATATATATATATATATATATATATAAATATAAATATATATATATATACACCTATTGTCATTGTTTCACATGTGTTCAGTTAGAAACCAGTAGTGCTTTGCTGTTCCTTCAACAAATGATACCAAGAGAATGAAGCAAATTTGATAATAGAAGTAAACTAGAAAGTTGTATGCTCTACTTAAATCATGAAAGAAAAATTTTGGGTTTCATGTCCCTTTAATGTGTTTACCAACAGCTCCTTTACTTTTAATTTATAATTTGCAATAGCTGTTTCTTCTGTTGAAACATAAACCTCAAAACATAGCAAGAGGCATCAGAAATAAAAAAAAAATCCCGTTGGAGATGGAAGAGAGAGTCCAGCTCTTATTAAAGGCACACTGTACCCAAAATATTTCTTTTGTGATTCAGATAGAGCATGAAATTTTAAGCAACTTTCTAGTTTACTCCTATTATTATATTTTCTTCATTCTCTTGGTATCTTTATTTGAAATGCAAGAATGTAAGTTTAGATGCCGGCCCATTTTTGGTGAACAACCTTGGTTGTCCTTGCTGATTGGTGGATAAATTCATCCACCAATAAAAAAGTGCTGTCCAGAGTTCTGAAACCAAAAAAAAGCTTAGATGCCTTCTTTTTCAAATAATGATAGCAAGAGAACGAAGAAAAATTGATAATAGGAGTAAATTAGAAAGTTGCTTAAAATTGCATGCTCTATCTGAATTACAAAAGAAAAAATTTGGGTTCAGTGTCCCTTTAAGGGCTTCCATGTTGTTTTGCCACATGCATAAAAATGTTACTTACGTTCAAACCTTGTGTTCTTCTTTTTCTTATTCATCTGTATAACCATCATCAGAATGATTCCAGCAGAGGCAGTCAGCAGGATTACACCAATTACAATCAAAGGCAAGCTTCCTAGAGAAAAGAAACTAGTCAGTGAAGATTCTATGCAACCAGGCGAGGAACAACATGTCATTTCTGTTCTATTGTATCAATTAAAGGGACACTCAAGTCAAAATAAACTTTATGACACAGAAATAGCAGCAGTTTTAAGACACTTTCCAATTTACTTCAATTATCAAATTTTGCACAGTCTTTTTATATACATACTTTCTGGGGAACAAAATCCTACTGAGCATGCGCACAAGCTCACAGGGTATACGTATACTAGTCTGTGATTGGCTGATATCTGTCACATGATACAGGAGGCCGGAATTTGAGAGAAAAAATTAATTTGTAAAATTTGTATTATTTGAAATTCAGTGTAGGTGTTTTTGCATTGTCTTTTTATTATGCACTTATTGAGTGGACTTTTAAATAGGCTTGGTCATCTCATATACAGTAGTCAACATTTCATGATCAAAATGTATATGAAATAAAAATGTGTGTTGGCTGTATCTTTTATATATTTACTACATCCTCTTTCAAACAGCACTAAGTCACAGGGTCATCTGGGTGGCTTTAGATCTCCTAGAAAATGGCTCTTCGCCTATGTACCCCCAACTTTTATCTCTTTCCCTTTAGTGATGTGTATATATATGTATATATATATATATATATATATATATATATATATATATATATATATATATATATATATATATATATATATATATACTGTATATGTGATGCTTTCTGTCATAAGTCAGGTGAAGTGATAATTGCACCTCATATTAATTAACTGATAAGATAGGGGCCCTAATATTCAAAACCTCCTGCTCAGGTGAGTTATTCTAAAATGATCCTTCAGCACTGTGAGATCTCTAGTGAAATTTTCAAAAGGCAGATTTTACTTTACTTCTCCAAGGGGCGTTCCATGCATTCCTGTATGTGAAGGAGAGAGAAGCCCAGAGCAATATAGCACTGCATGACATGATAGTCATGTTGCATTTACACTTTGTGCTTTCTATTTTATATCACTTTACACTTCAGATTACATTTTATTACATTTAAACTTTGCACTTTCTATTTTGTATTTTATTTTGTGTAGATTTTGTGTAGTGCAGTGTATTTAGGATTGTGAGTTTACAAATTCTGATTATATAGCAGACTTTACAGAGACAGAACACACTGAATTTTCTAAGACACATGGGAATCCCAGAGAGATGCCTTCCATAGAAAGTAATGAAGCTCTCTGGTATAGAAAAGTTCATATGGGAAAGAGAAGGTAACTGGAGAAACCCTGGGGCTGATGTAAAGGCTCTGTTTGCATCAGATACAAATTAAACTGAAATGTTTTCACTACAATTTGACCTGCTTTTGTCTATATTTTATTATATATTACTTTTCTGTTTGTTAAAATAAGTATATTGGGAATTTTGAGCAAACTTCACCTGCATACAGCTGTCGAGACAAATCAGCGAGACCAGCTTGTTTAAAATGCTTAGAAAATTTCACAAGACTGGTGAGAGAGCTTCAGATATACCCTGAGAACTCATCTGTTCAGCCCAGGGAATTGCCCTCTCCATCCCACTTTCTGAAAATGTCAGTTTTAGTTTGCAATGCAGCAAATACATGGTGTAATGTAATTTGTATATATAAACAGAAATATACAAAGTAAGATCCTAATTTGTTAAAGTAAAACAGAGGTGCAACAAACTCTCCTATCACGCAGTGCTGTATTGCACTGGGCTTGTCTATCCTTTATATATAGAAATGAGAGAGATTTTGCAGTGCTGGAGAGTTCTGCCCTTTTTCATTTGAATATTCAGTGAATTCAGCCTCTGTGAAGTCTGAACAGCAATTTCTCTCCAAGTTGGAGAATCTTGAATATCAGTATGGATGGGCGAATGTGCTGAAAGTGTAATTCGTTTGGTGGAATGAATAGTCCTGTGGACATTCGTTTTGGACAATCAATGTTGATAATAAATTAAAATTCAGTAATCGAATGTTATTTCCAGTTTTGAATGTTACATTTGTTTTTGAATGTTCATAATTGGATCGAATATCCACATTCGAAATTTCGAATGTAACATTCAATTTAACAAATACTATTCAGAAGTTAATAGTTCATGTGGTAGGGAATTTAGTAAATTGATACACAATAGATACAAATAAATCAATTTCAATGTTTCTATTTCGAATATTGTATAATTTGAACATTACATTTAAAGAGAGCATTAGAAATACTATTACAAATAGATTGATTCAAATTTTTCAAATTCAAATTTTGCATAATTCGAATCAAATTATTAGAAAAATTCAAATAGAATATTACATTTAAAGAAAGCATTCAAAATACTATTACATTAAAACATATGTTAGAATGTTATACAAACATACAAAATTCAAAATGAATGAACAAATGTGTTAAAATTCGTTTCAGTTTTTGAATGTTGCAAAACATTCGCACACCCCTAAATATCAGGGCCAGAGTCAGAGGCACAGATACGTTTTTAAAATTAGCCCACAAATGTGGAAAATATTTTCAAACATTGCTGATTTAAGAGAAAGTCAATGATGCTATGTTGCTGGGATTTTAACAGTTTGTCTGTATTTCTTGCTGGGGAGTGAGATGTACTGTGTATATATATAAATCAGGGGTTGAAATGTATCCCAAAAACTCTACTAAAATATGAATTTTAGAGTCACTATATGCTAAACTTTAATTTACTTTTACACATTTTTGTTGTTGTTGTTGGGTGTAATAAAATGAATGTCTTTATCTAGACTCCTAACCTAATAGAAGAAACATTTAGTTTTATTTATTATTTAGGCTCAGATTACGACTGGCACGTTGACAGTTATGCGTGAGCGATATCAGGTTTATCTTGGTTGTTTGCAGGGATAGGCACAGACAAAGGCTACGGCGGACATTTTCCAAAGTACGGACCTTAGTGAAGGACACCAAGGTACATTTGAAATTAAAACCATTATTTTATAGTGCTTGGTGTTATTATACTGATGCAGATACCACTGGTCTATAACCAGCCCTCCTCTGACCATACCCATGAGCCAGTGTCACTACTGTGTCATTATATAGTGCTGGGTGTTATTATACTGATGCAGATACCACTGATTCTATAACCAGCCCTCCTCTGGCTATACCCATGAGCCAGTGTCACTACTGTGTCATTATATAGTGCTGGGTGTTATTATACTGATGCAGATACCACTGATCCTATAACCAGCCCTCCTCTGGCTATAGGCATGTGCCAGTGTCACTACTGTGTCATTATATAGTGCTGGGTGTTATTACACTGATGCAGATACCACTGATCCTAGAAGCAGCCCTCCTCTGGCTATAGGCATGTGCCAGTGTCACTACTGTGTCATTATACAGTGCTGGGTGTTATTATACTGATGCAGATACCACTGATCCTATAACCAGCCCTCCTCTGGCTATAGGCATGTGCCAGTGTCACTACTGTGTCATTATATAGTGCTGGGTGTTATTATACTGATGCAGATACCACTGATTCTATAACTAGCCCTCCTCTGGCTATAGGCATGTGCCAGTGTCACTACTGTGTCATTATATAGTGCTGGGTGTTATTATACTGATGCAGATACCACTGATCCTATAACCAGCCTTCCTCTGGCTATACACATGTGCCAGTGTCACTACTGAGTCATTATATAGTGCTGGGTGTTATTATACTGATGCAGATACCACTGGTCTATAACCAGCTCTCCTCTGACCATACCCATGAGCCAGTGTCACTACTGTGTCATTATATAGTGCTGGGTGTTATTATACTGATGCAGATACCACTGATTCTATAACTAGCCCTCCTCTGGCTATACCCATGTGCCAGTGTCACTACTGTGTCTTTGTATAGAGCTGGGTGTTATTATACAGATGCAGATACCACTGATTCTATAACCAGCCCTCCTCTGGCTATACACATGTGCCAGTGTCACTACTGTGTCATTATATAGTGCTGGGTGTTATTATACTGATGCAGATACCACTGATTCTATAACCAGCCCTCCTCTGGCTATAGGCATGTGCCAGTGTCACTACTGTGTCATTATATAGTGCTGGGTGTTATTATACTGATGCAGATACCACTGATCCTATAACCAGCCCTCCTCTGGCTATACACATGTGCCAGTGTCACTACTGTGTCATTATATAGTGCTGGGTGTTATTATACTGATGCAGATACCACTGATTCTATAACCAGCCCTCCTCTGGCTATACCCATGTGCCAGTGTCACTACTGTGTCATTATATAGTGCTGGGTGTTATTATACTGATGCAGATACCACTGATTCTATAACCAGCCCTCCTCTGGCTATACCCATGAGCCGGTGTCACTACTGTGTCATTATATAGTGCTGGGTGTTATTATACTGATGCAGATACCACTGATCCTATAACCAGCCCTCCTCTGGCTATACCCATGTGCCAGTGTCACTACTGTGTCATTATATAGTGCTGGGTGTTATTATACTGATGCAGATACCACTGACCCTATAACCAGCCCTCCTCTGGCTATACCCATGTGCCAGTGTCACTACTGTGTCATTATATAGTGCTGGGTGTTAATATACTGATGCAGATACCCCTGATTCTATAACCAGCCCTCCTCTGGCTATACCCATGTGCCAGTGTCACTACTGTGTCATTATATAGTGCTGGGTGTTATTATACTGATGCAGATACCACTGATTCTATAACTAGCCCTGCTCTGGCTATACCCGTGTGCCAGTGTCACTACTGTGTCATTATATAGTGCTGGGTGTTATTATACTGATGCAGATACCACTGATTCTATAACCAGCCCTCCTCTGGCTATACCCATGTGCCTGTGTCATTATATTGTGCTGGGTGTTATTATACTGATGCAAATACCACTGACCCTATAACCAGCCCTTGTCTGGCTATACACATGTGCCAGTGTCACTACTGTGTTTTTGTATAGAGCTGGGTGTTATTATACTGACGCAGATACACATCCAGTATTTTACTCAGGCTTTATTTATTCCATAACTTATCACCCAATATCGCTAGAAGTCTCTTGACAAGCCACTAACTTTATTCACACTACATATTTTTTTTCATTCATATTATTTAATCAGAAAGAAAATATATACTAAGGTTGTGGCGGACACTGCAAGGGCTAGTCTCGGACACCAGTGTCCGTGTACGGACACCTTGCCTATCCCTGGTTGTTTGCGAGTGTCAGATGTAACGCTCATATTACAAGTTGAAAGTAAACACGATCGCTTGAGCACAATTGAAGTTAATGCGCATTGGGATAACGCAACATCAGAATTCTGGTTAACTGTTTCGCAAAACAAAAAAGTGTCACAAAACACATAAAAAATAGTTACACTCAAAATAACACTATCTATTAAAAATTATTTAAAAAAAATATTTCACAAAAAAGTTATAAGGGCTCAAATATATAAGGTCTCAGGTGTCTAAATAAATATATATATATATATATATATATATATATGTAAATATATGTATGTGTGTGTGTTCATATATGTATTTACAGACAAATAAAGACATATAAATACATATAGTAAGTACATATATATAAATAGACATATATAAGTGAATTGGAGCCCTTTGAAGTCAAGTAAATGAAAACATGTAAAAGCAATATTCATATTTAATAAAGGTTTTAACTATATATTTACTGTAAATATTTTACATTCCAATGTTCTGCACAGAGGGGAATATGTTCTAAGTATAAAGAAGAAGTCCTGACTGACTGACTGACTGATCAATGCCCAGCTCAAACGGTTTAGCCTAGAAATGTGAAATTTGGAAGTTACGTTGTTTTTATGACGTAAGCATCCACTAAAGAAGGATTTTTGGAAATTACGTCCCTAAGGGGGTGAAAAAGGGGGGTGAATTTTTAATGAGGTTACCTATATCTCAAAAACCGAAGATGTTACAGACATGAAAATTGGTATTTAGATTCTCCTTTAAAAATAAAGAAACATGTGTTTTACCAGTTCCCAAAAATCCACCAAAGGGGGTGAAATGTGGGGGTGATTTAGGAGGATACCTATATCTCAAAAATCAAAGATGTTACACAGTCGGGAAAATTGGTATTAACATTCTCCTTTAAAAATAAAGAAACACTTGTTTTACCATTTCCTGAAAATCCACTTAAAGGGGGTGAAAAGGGGGGGGGGCATATGAGGATACCTTTATCTCAAAAACCGAAGATGTTAAAATTTGTATTTACATTCTCCTTTAAAAATAAACACGTGTTTTACCATTTCCCGAAAATCTAATTAAGGGGGGTGAAAAGGGTGTGTGTGATTTATGAGGATCCCTATATCTCAAAAACCGAAGATGTTAAAAAAGTAAAAATTCATTATAAAGTAAATTTACATGCCACATTTCTTGCTCCTAACGTTAGTAGTCCTCAAAATATGGATATCACTAATATAACTTTTTTCACATCTGACAGTTGAGTCATAATATATCATTACAATTTAATATTAAAGTAATTGTAAACAGAATAATAATAACATTTTTGATGTGCCGGACAAACGCCCCGACTACAACTTAGCTGATTGGCACCCATTTACGAGAAACACAGAAAATTAACGAAAACTCCCGAAGTTCATGTCAGTGTGATATACCTTTAAATTTGGACACCACAAGTACTTCCTTCCTATTTAAGGAAACATTCTAGCCTCATTCTGGGCCTGAAAATTGAAGTTGTTCCTTCACAGTTCACTTTGTCTCCTGTGAAATAACTTTGCTCTTAGACTTTACTAAGTCTTTCAGGTCTTTAAGCTCATTCCTTACTATATGCGCTGCATATTCTGTTGCTACCTTTACTCCCTACCGGAACCAGCCTGCCAGATTACTACGCTTACCGGAACTTCATACTACAGACGCCGAAGTCGCGCTCACACTGAGCGGTTACCGGAGCTCAATATGCCTGCCTGTCAGCTCCTTTTAGCTCTCTCATACCCACGCTGCCTCAACCTCCCTGGTTACAAGATAAGTACCGCTCTCCACGCACAAATACTTACCTTGTTATTTTTGTATCAATCCTATATACGATTGCCTTTTTTGTATATTAACCTGTCATCTGGAAAAGTACTTTTAATACGTATTTGGGATATATGAGAGTGTGTTTGGACTGTACATATTTTATTGAGTGCTTGTGTGAGTGCGTGAAAACCTTGCTTATACATAAAAGCAACAACTTTACCTTGGATATTATTGAACTGCCATTTGAGTGATTTAACCCATTCATTACTCTCATTTTCTCTGTGGTTCTCCTTGTTATATCTATATCAGTGCCTATCCACATTTCCTTATGTGTCATTGCAAGATATAATTTCATGTATATTAAATCAATTACTAAACTAAAGCCTCACCTTATATAACAAGTTGAACAAGTGATTTCTTCTTGCTTATTATAAGAAAAGAGCAACAAAACCTTTATTTTTGTCATAGATTTGTATTCACCATTTAAAGTGATTGTGAATATCACAGAATTTTCAGGCCTATAAAATATAGGACATACCACTAAATATAAATATGGATCCCAGTGAAATAAAGAATTAAATCACTAATATCAATCAAAAATTGGAATATTTAGCAAGGGCTTTAACTGAATTACAAACAGAAAACAAGGCACTTAAAACACTAGTAAAAGAATGTTTACCTGTGAAAAGTTTAGAAACACCTGAACCACATATTAATTACCCACAAACCTTCACTGGTAAACGAAGTGAATATAGAGATTTTAAAAATGCTTGTAATTTACTTTTCTCACTTAGGCCTAAGACTTATCATTCTGAAAGAATCAAAGTATGCACCACTATCTCTTTCCTCCAGGGGGAGCCCCGCTCATGGGCTAATAGATTTTTTGAGAATAACCATCCAATACTTGATTCTTTGGAAGATTTTTTTCTAGCAATGACATCCTTATATGAGGACTCTCACACTCAGATCACTGCAGAAACAAAACTAAGATCTTTGAAACAAGGAAAAAGGAACGTAGAAGAATACATCACTGAGTTCCAAATGTGGATTGATGATTCTAAGTGGAATGAAATAAGTTTAAAGAACCAATTCAGATTGGGACTTTCTGAATCTTTAAAAGATGAGTTGTCCCGCTTGGAGATGCCTGAATCTTTAAACGGTCTCATAAAATTGAGCACAACTCTGGATCGTAGACTACGCGAAAGGAAGGCTGAAAGGGCTTCTTTTGATGTAACACAGCGACGTTCATATCATTACACTCCAACCCCGGAAAAGGGTACATCTAATCAAACTCCAATGGAAATTGGAGCTATAAGGGGACCCCTTACACCCGAAGAAAAGGCCAGACGTAAATTTGAAAACCTTTGTTTATATTGTGGGCAAAAGGAACATTCCGTCTCAAACTGCCCAAATCTTCTAAGACAAAAAAAGGGTAAGATGCTTATAAAACATAATATTTTACTCCTTGCTCAAAACCCTCAACTGACTGTTGATCTTTCTTTACAGTGGGATCAGAAAAACATACGATCTAAAGCGTTGATCGATTCTGGGGCAGCCGGAAATTATATTGATATATCTTTTGTTAAACTAAATAAAATCCCTATTGTTTGCAAGGCACAACCAGTATCTGTTAAACTCATTGACGGCACACACATACAAAATGGTCCCATTACACATCAAACAATACCACTTTTAGTGACTACTGATAAAGGCCATACTGAATATCTGTCCTTTGATTTAATCACTATCCATATGCATACTCTTATTCTAGGATTTTCTTGGCTAAACAAACATAATCCCAGCATTGACTGGTCAAGCACACAGCTAACTTTAGAATCACCATACTGTTTAAATACCTGTTATCCTTTTCAGCTAATCTCTACCATAGAAAAAGAACTACCAGAAATTTATCAGGATCTGGCAGAGGTGTTTGACTTAAAAGAAGCAGAAAATCTCCCTCCTCATAGGGAGTTTGACTGCCCTATTGATATAATACCAGGGTCTCAAATACCTCACGGTAAAATATACCCATTATCACAAGAAGAGTTAACTTATTTACGCTCTTATCTCGACGACAACCTCCGAAAGGGTTTTATATCACATTCAACATCACCAGCATCAGCTGGAATGTTTCTAGTACGTAATAAAGACGGTACTATAAGACCTATCATTGATTATAGAGCTTTAAATGAAATAACTATTAAAAACAGATACCCTCTACCACTTATACCTGAATTATTAGAACGATTGAATGAAGCAACTATCTATTCCAAACTTGACCTTAAGGGGGCTTATAACCTCATACGTATGAAAGAAGGTCATGAATGGAAAACCGCCTTTAGAACCCGCTACGGGCTTTTCCAATATAATGTGATGCCGTTTGGTCTGAGCAATGCTCCCGCAACCTTTCAGCATTTTATTAATGAAATATTCCATGATCTCATGGACATTTGTGTTATCATATACTTAGATGACATCTTGATATATTCCAAAACTCCCTCTGAACACGAAAAGCACGTAAGATGGGTACTTACTCGTCTTAAGGAACACAAATTATACGCCAAGTTAGAAAAATGCGTATTCCATGTTTCTAAGATAAAATTCTTAGGTTATATACTCACTCCTAATAAAATACAAATGGATCCTGAAAAGATTTCTGCTATTATTGATTGGCCTATTCCCACCACTGTAAAATCACTACAACGCTTCATTGGTTTCGCCAATTTTTACCGAAAGTTTATTAAAAAAATTTCTTCAATAGTCAGACCACTAACCCAATTAACCAGTATTAATCAAAAATTCAAGTGGTCTGACAAAGCACAAGAAACCTTTGATACTCTTAAAGAACTATTCACTACTGCTCCAATACTTTTGCTCCCCAATTTCGAAGCTCAATTCCAACTCGAAGTGGATGCCTCAAACACTGGCATAGGAGCAGTACTTTCTCAAAAGCAAGGTGATGATGGTGAAATTCACCCAATCGCTTTTTTCTCCAGAACATTAACTAGTGCTGAAGTTAACTATAGTGTGGGTGATAAGGAACTTCTGGCTATAAAGAGTGCTCTAGAACAATGGAGACACCTCTTAGAAGGATCAAAACTTCCCTTCATAATATTTACTGACCATAAGAACCTTGAATACTTGAAGAAGAACAAAACTTTGACAGCCAGACAAGCAAGATGGTCTTTATTCTTAGACCGCTTTAACTTCATCATCACCTACAAACCAGGCCACAAAATACGAAAGCTGATGCTCTATCTAGAATATCAGAAACTTCACCCCATGATCCCCCTAATTATACTATCTCACCTGAAAAGTTCATTGGTGTCCTCACACCTATAGAACAAGAAGTACATAATGCCTTAAAAGAAGATACAATACCTCACCAGTATTGTTCCAAAGACCCTCAAACCGGCCTATACTATCATAACAATCAATTATATGTACCCGAGAGTATCAGATCATCAGTCCTCTCACATACCCATGATGATATCATTTATGGACATCCGGGAATCCAAAAAACCATTGACCTCACCAGACGTAATTTCTGGTGGCCAGGCATGAATAAATACATCTATGAATATGTATCCGGGTGTGAGAATTGTGCTCGAAACAAATTAGTTCACAAAAGACCAATTGGTTTACTTACACCTCTGCCTATTCCGGATAAACCATGGAGTACCATAGCAATGGATTTCATTGTTGAATTACCTCTTTCACAACAAAATAACACAATCATGGTAATAGTGGATCATTTAACCAGATTAGCACATGTCATCCCTCTCAAGGGATTACCCACAGCTATAACAACTGCTAGAGTTTTTCTTGACCAAGTAGTTAGATTACATGGACTACCGACCAACATAGTTACAGACAGGGGAACCCAGTTTACATCCTCTTTCTGGATATCTCTATGTAAACTGTTAAAGATTGACCATCGATATACGACTGCTTTCCATCCACAGACAAATGGACTAACAGAGAGACTGAATCAGACCATAGAGCAATTCTTACGTTGTTATATATCACATCTTCAAGATGACTGGTCAGTTTATCTCCCCATGGCTGAATTCACATATAACAATTCTTTAAGCGCCTCTATCAAAACCTCCCCCTTTCATGCGACATATGGTTTTCACCCTAACACTATATCTCTTTCTAGTAAAGCAGTAAATTCCCCTGTAGCTACAGAATTTACATCCAATCTCCAAGAAAGACTAAATGTCCTGAAGTTACATCTGAAGGAAGCAAAAAACTATCAAAAAAGATATTATGATCTAACTCATGGACAAGGCCCTGATTACAAGATTGGGGACTTAGTACTCCTTTCAACTAGGAATCTCAAACTTCATGTTCCAAGCAAAAAACTTGCTAATCAGTTTTTGGGTCCTTTCGCAATCGAACAAGTAATCAATTCCAATGTGGTAAAACTTAAATTGCCTACAGATTATAAAATTCATCCATCTTTTCATATCTCTTTGTTGAAACCATATCCTGTCAAAGTTCGCACTTCTGACTCACCCCCACCTCCTGTAATGGTGGATAACCAGGAGGAATTTAAGGTAGAATCCATACTTGACTCTAGGATAAATAGACATAAATTGGAATATCTCATTAAATGGAAAGGTTACGGCTCATTCATTCATCTGTTCATTCACCCCAGTTGGTCAGGGCTTTCCATAGGAAGTACCCCCTCAAACCGCATCTGGAATCCCCAGGGGTGATTCCCTGAGGGGGGGGGGACATGTGATATACCTTTAAATTTGCACACCACAAGTACTTCCTTCCTATTTAAGGAAACATTCTAGCCTCATTCTGGGCCTGAAAATTGAAGTTGTTCCTTCACAGTTCACTTTGTCTCCTGTGAAATAACTTTGCTCTTAGACTTTACTAAGTCTTTCAGGTCTTTAAGCTCATTCCTTACTATATGCGCTGCATATTCTGTTGCTACCTTTACTCCCTACCGGAACCAGCCTGCCAGATTACTACGCTTACCGGAACTTCATACTACAGACGCCGAAGTCGCGCTCACACTGAGCGGTTACCGGAGCTCAATCTGCCTGCCTGTCAGCTCCTTTTAGCTCTCTCATACCCACGCTGCCTCAACCTCCCTGGTTACAAGCTAAGTACCGCTCTCCACGCACAAATACTTACCTTGTTATTTTTGTATCAATCCTATATACGATTGCCTTTTTTGTATATTAACCTGTCATCTGGAAAAGTACTTTTGATACGTATTTGGGATATATGAGAGTGTGTTTGGACTGTACATATTTTATTGAGTGCTTGTGTGAGTGCGTGAAAACCTTGCTTATACATAAAAGCAACAACTTTACCTTGGATATTATTGAACTGCCATTCGAGTGATTTAACCCATTCATTACTCTCATTTTCTCTGTGGTTCTCCTTGTTATATCTATATCAGTGCCTATCCACATTTCCTTATGTGTCATTGCAAGATATAATTTCATGTATATTAAATCAATTACTAAACTAAAGCCTCACCTTATATAACAAGTTGAACAAGTGATTTCTTCTTGCTTATTATAAGAAAAGAGCAACAAAACCTTTATTTTTGTCATAGATTTGTATTCACCATTTAAAGTGATTGTGAATATCACAGTCAGTGAGTGTGCAACCCGACCGGGCACACACATGAGGGCACACGTTGTTGGGAGGGGTCGTGTTTTTGCTATTTTTTTACAAATCACAAAATCCATGTGAGTAAAGCCGCGGGCAACAGCTAGTATCTGTATATATCTATACATATATAGGTATACATTTATGTTTTACTAATATACCATCAGATATATGTAGAAATATGTATTTATGAATAAATATAACATATTTTGCTATGTGAAGAACATTGAAATGTGAAATATTCATATTTTCATGTTGAGTTGGCACACTTGAGAATATGCCATTGGGTTTGCACGCGAGAAGGTTGTTTTTTGCTCCATTGACTTCTATGGGGGAATACATTAACGAGCCCGATATTCTAACTTTGGCTAACCCTATTCGGACAAGTGAAAACGTTTTACTTTCAACTTGTAATACACTCGCTACCCGAAGTGCACAAAAAGCTTACCTCTAGCTGAGTTAACATATACATATAAACCCTAAAACTGCTAACAGTACATTACCTAAAATATGCAAAAACATAATTTATGTAAGAACTTACCTGATAAATTCATTTCTTTCATATTAACAAGAGTCCATGAGCTAGTGACGTATGGGATATACATTCCTACCAGGAGGGGCAAAGTTTCCCAAACCTTAAAATGCCTATAAATACACCCCTCACCACACCCACAAATCAGTTTAACGAATAGCCAAGAAGTGGGGTGATAAGAAAAAGTGCGAAGCATATAAAATAAGGAATTGGAATAATTGTGCTTTATACAAAAAAATCATAACCACCACAAAAAAGGGTGGGCCTCATGGACTCTTGTTAATATGAAAGAAATGAATTTATCAGGTAAGTTCTTACATAAATTATGTTTTCTTTCATGTAATTAACAAGAGTCCATGAGCTAGTGACGTATGGGATAATGACTACCCAAGATGTGGATCTTTCCACACAAGAGTCACTAGAGAGGGAGGGATAAAATAAAGACAGCCAATTCCTGCTGAAAATAATCCACACCCAAAATAAAGTTTTAACAAAAAACATAAGCAGAAGATTCAAACTGAAACCGCTGCCTGAAGAACTTTTCTACCAAAAACTGCTTCAGAAGAAGAAAATACATCAAAATGGTAGAATTTAGTAAAAGTATGCAAAGAAGACCAAGTTGCTGCTTTGCAGATCTGGTCAACCGAAGCTTCATTCCTAAACGCCCAGGAAGTAGATACTGACCTAGTAGAATGAGCTGTAATTCTTTGAGGCGGAGTTTTACCCGACTCAACATAGGCAAGATGAATTAAAGATTTCAACCAAGATGCCAAAGAAATGGCAGAAGCTTTCTGGCCTTTCCTAGAACCGGAAAAGATAACAAATAGACTAGGAGTCTTACGGAAAGATTTCGTAGCTTCAACATAATATTTCAAAGCTCTAACAACATCCAAAGAATGCAATGATTTCTCCTTAGAATTCTTAGGATTAGGACATAATGAAGGAACCACAATTTCTCTACTAATGTTGTTGGAATTCACAACTTTAGGTAAAAATTCAAAAGAAGTTCGCAACACCGCCTTATCCTGATGAAAAAATCAGAAAAGGAGACTCACACGAAAGAGCAGATAATTCAGAAACTCTTCTAGCAGAAGAGATGGCCAAAAGGAACAAAACTTTCCAAGAAAGTAATTTAATGTCCAATGAATGCATAGGTTCAAACGGAGGAGCTTGAAGAGCTCCCAGAACCAAATTCAAACTCCAAGGAGGAGAAATTGACTTAATGACAGGTTTTATACGAACCAAAGCTTGTACAAAACAATGAATATCAGGAAGAATAGCAATCTTTCTGTGAAAAAGAACAGAAAGAGCAGAGATTTGTCCTTTCAAAGAACTTGCGGACAAACCCTTATCCAAACCATCCTGAAGAAATTGAAAAATTCTCGGTATTCTAAAAGAATGCCAAGAAAAATGATGAGAAAGACACCATGAAATATAAGTCTTCCAGACTCTATAATATATCTCTCGAGATACAGATTTACGAGCCTGTAACATAGTATTAATCACGGAGTCAGAGAAACCTCTATGACCAAGAATCAAGCGTTCAATCTCCATACCTTTAAATTTAAGGATTTCAGATCCGGATGGAAAAAAGGACCTTGTGACAGAAGGTCTGGTCTTAACGGAAGAGTCCATGGCTGGCAAGATGCCATCCGGACAAGATCCGCATACCAAAACCTGTGAGGCCATGCCGGAGCTATTAGCAGAACAAACGAGCATTCCCTCAGAATCTTGGAGATTACTCTTGGAAGAAGAACTAGAGGCGGAAAGATATAGGCAGGATGATACTTCCAAGGAAGTGATAATGCATCCACTGCCTCCGCCTGAGGATCCCGGGATCTGGACAGATACCTGGGAAGTTTCTTGTTTAGATGAGAGGCCATCAGATCTATCTCTGGGAGCCCCCACAATTGAACAATCTGAAGAAATACCTCTGGGTGAAGAGACCATTCGCCCGGATGCAACGTTTGGCGACTGAGATAATCCGCTTCCCAATTGTCTACACCTGGGATATGAACCGCAGAGATTAGACAGGAGCTGGATTCCGCCCAAACCAAAATTCGAGATACTTCTTTCATAGCCAGAGGACTGTGAGTCCCTCCTTGATGATTGATGTATGCCACAGTTGTGACATTGTCTGTCTGAAAACAAATGAACGATTCTCTCTTCAGAAGAGGCCAAAACTGAAGAGCTCTGAAAATTGCACGGAGTTCCAAAATATTGATCGGTAATCTCACCTCCTGAGATTCCCAAACTCCTTGTGCCGTCAGAGATCCCCACACAGCTCCCCAACCTGTGAGACTTGCATCTGTTGAAATTACAGTCCAGGTCGGAAGAACAAAAGAAGCCCCCTGAATTAAACGATGGTGATTTGTCCACCACGTTAGAGAGTGTCGAACAATCGGTTTTAAAGATATTAATTGAGATATCTTCGTGTAATCCCTGCACCATTGGTTCAGCATACAGAGCTGAAGAGGTCGCATGTGAAAACGAGCAAAGGGGATCGCGTCCGATGCAGCAGTCATAAGACCTAGAATTTCCATGCATAAGGCTACCGAAGGGAATGATTGTGACTGAAGGTTTCGACAAGCTGTAATCAATTTTAGACGTCTCTTGTCTGTTAAAGACAGAGTCATGGACACTGAATCTATCTGGAAACCCAGAAAGGTTACCCTTGTTTGAGGAATCAAAGAACTTTTTGGTAAATTGATCCTCCAACCATGATCTTGAAGAAACAACACAAGTCGATTCGTATGAGACTCTGCTAAATGAAAAGACGGAGCAAGTACCAAGATATCGTCCAAATAAGGAAATACCACAATACCCTGTTCTCTGATTACAGACAGAAGGGCACCGAGAATCTTTGTGAAAATTCTTGGAGCTGTAGCAAGGCCAAACGGTAGAGCCACAAATTGGTAATGCTTGTCTAGAAAAGAGAATCTCAGGAACTGATAATGATCTGGATGAATCGGAATATGCAGATATGCATCCTGTAAATCTATTGTGGACATATAATTCCCTTGCTGAACAAAAGGCAATATAGTCCTTACAGTTACCATCTTGAACGTTGGTATCCTTACATAACGATTCAATAATTTTAGATCCAGAACTGGTCTGAAGGAATTCTCCTTCTTTGGTACAATGAAGAGATTTGAATAAAACCCCATCCCCTGTTCCGGAACTGGAACTGGCATAATTACTCCAGCCAACTCTAGATCTGAAACACAATTCAGAAATGCTTGAGCTTTCACTGGATTTACTGGGACATGGGAAAGAAAAAATCTCTTTGCAGGAGGTCTCATCTTGAAACCAATTCTGTACCCTTCTGAAACAATGTTCTGAATCCAAAGATTGTGAACAGATTTGATCCAAATTTCTTTGAAAAAACGTAACCTGCCCCCTACCAGCTGAACTGGAATGAGGGCCGTACCTTCATGTGAACTTAGAAGCAGGCTTTGCCTTTCTAGCAGGCTTGGATTTATTCCAGACTGGAGATGGTTTCCAAACTGAAACTGCTCCTGAGGACGAAGGATCAGGCTTTTGTTCTTTGTTGAAACGAAAGGAACGAAAACGATTGTTAGCCCTGTTTTTACCTTTAGATTTTTTATCCTGTGGTAAAAAAGTTCCTTTCCCACCAGTAACAGTTGAAATAATAGAATCCAACTGAGAACCAAATAATTTGTTTCCCTGGAAAGAAATGGAAAGTAGAGTTGATTTAGAAGCCATATCAGCATTCCAAGTCTTAAGCCATAAAGCTCTTCTGGCTAAGATAGCCAGAGACATAAATCTAACATCAACTCTAATAATATCAAAAATGGCATCACAGATGAAATTATTAGCATGCTGGAGAAGAATAATAATATCATGAGAATCACGATTTGTTACTTGTTGCGCTAGAGTTTCCAACCAAAAAGTTGAAGCTGCAGCAACATCAGCCAATGATATAGCAGGTCTAAGAAGATTACCTGAACATAGATAAGCTTTTCTTAGAAAAGATTCAATTTTTCTATCTAAAGGATCCTTAAACGAGGTACCATCTGACGTAGGAATGGTAGTACGTTTAGCAAGGGTAGAAATAGCCCCATCAACTTTAGGGATTTTGTCCCAAAATTCTAACCTGTCAGGCGGAACAGGATATAATTGCTTAAAACGTTTAGAAGGAGTAAATGAATTACCCAATTTATCCCATTCCTTAGCAATTACTGCAGAAATAGCATTAGGAACAGGAAAGACTTCTGGAATAACCGCAGGAGCTTTAAAAACCTTATCCAAACGTATAGAATTAGTATCAAGAGGACTAGAATCCTCTATTTCTAAAGCAATTAGTACTTCTTTAAGTAAAGAGCGAATAAATTCCATCTTAAATAAATATGAAGATTTATCAGCATCAATCTCTGAGACAGAATCCTCTGAACTAGAAGAGTCCAAAGAATCAGAATGATGGTGTTCATTTAAAAATTCATCTGTAGAAAGAGAAGATTTAAAAGACTTTTTACGTTTACTAGAAGGAGAAATAACAGACAAAGCCTTCTTTATGGATTCAGAAACAAAATCTCTTATGTTATCAGGAACATTCTGCACCTTAGATGTTGAGGGAACTGCAACAGGCAATGGTACATCACTAAAGGAAATATTATCTGCTTTAACAAGTTTGTCATGACAATTAATACAAACAACAGCTGGAGAAATAGCTACCAAAAGTTTACAGCAGATACACTTAGCTTTGGTAGATCCAGCAGGCAGTGGTTTTCCTGTAGTATCTTCTGGCTCAGATGCAACGTGAGACATCTTGCAATATGTAAGAGAAAAAACAACATATAAAGCAAAATAAATCAAATTCCTTATAAGACAGTTTCAGGAATGGGAAAAAAATGCCAAACATCAAGCTTCTAGCAACCAGAAGCAAATGAAAATGAGACTGAAATAATGTGGAGAAAAAAGCGACGCCCATATTTTTTGGCGCCAAAATGCTTTTGGCGCCAAAAATGACGCCACATCCGGAACGCCGACATTTTTGGCGCAAAATAACGTCAAAAAATGACGCAACTTCCGGCGACACGTATGACGCCGGAAACGGAAATGAATTTTTGCGCCAAAAAAATCCGCGCCAAAAATGACGCAATAAAATGAAGCATTTTCAGCCCCCGCGAGCCTAACAGCCCACAGGGAAAAAAGTCAAATTTTTGAGGTAAGACAAAATATGATAATTTAAAGCATAATCCCAAATATGAAACTGACTGTCTGGAAATAAGGAAAGTTGAACATTCTGAGTCAAGGCAAATAAATGTTTGAATACATATATTTAGAACTTTATAAATAAAGTGCCCAACCATAGCTTAGAGTGTCACAGAAAATAAGACTTACTTACCCCAGGACACTCATCTACATGTTTGTAGAAAGCCAAACCAGTACTGAAACGAGAATCAGTAGAGGAAATGGTAAATATAAGAGTATATCGTCGATCTGAAAAGGGAGGTAAGAGATGAATCTCTACGACCGATAACAGAGAACCTTATGAAATAGACCCCGTAGAAGGAGATCACTGCATTCAATAGGCAATACTCTCCTCACATCCCTCTGACATTCACTGCACGCTGAGAGGAAAACCGGGCTCCAACTTGCTGCGGAGCGCATATCAACGTAGAATCTAGCACAAACTTACTTCACCACCTCCCTTGGAGGCAAAGTTTGTAAAACAGATTTGTGGGTGTGGTGAGGGGTGTATTTATAGGCATTTTAAGGTTTGGGAAACTTTGCCCCTCCTGGTAGGAATGTATATCCCATACGTCACTAGCTCATGGACTCTTGTTAATTACATGAAAGAAATAAACATTCCTCTGTTTGTGCTATTGGCAAAACTTTTAACAAACTATTCCTGTATTTGAGTAGGAGGAATTTGCACAGAAAGTATTAACTCCACTTCTTTATAAGAGTTTGAACACTGCTGATTTGCATTCTCAATTCCTTGGATATCTTTTTATATCCCTTTCCTGTTTTATACAGTTCAACTACCTTTTCCCACAGATCCTTTGACAATTCTTTTGCTTTCCCCAAAAACTCATTGACCTTTTATACACACACACACTAATTACAAGCAAACAGATCACAGGTGAGGATGGTTACCTATAATAGCCATTCAAACCCATTTGTGTCAACTTGTGTGCATGTTATCAGGCCAAAATTACCTGGGTATGTAAACTTTATATCAGGGTCATTTGGGTAGTTTCTGTTGTCATTATGATTTAAAAAGAGTAAACACAGTTGATTGATAATAAATGGCTTCAGACAAACACTAACCATGAGTGAAAGAAAAGTTTTTGTGTTATCATTAATATTCTCTGAAAAATGGCCAAGAAATCATAAATTCTGCCAGGGTAGGTAAACTTATGAGCACAACTGTATGTATGTATATATATATATATATATATATATATATATATATATATATATATATGTATATATATATATGTGTGTGTGTGTATACATGTATATATATGAGTTTATATGTGTACATATGTATGTGAACACATACATACATATATACACATGTATACACATCTATATATACCCCCTTTTAAGCCCTTCACAGTTAAAAACCTTGACATGTAAAATATCTATTTTAAACAAAGTGACTATTTTTAGTTTTTTCAAAAGAAATACCTGAAATACCTTTGTTATTTACGTAGAAGATTATAATTTCCATGTACGAAGCAGCATAAGCTGCTCCTGGGCCCTTGCGGTGCAGGTTCGCACATGCGAACCTGCTTCCTGCAATGTAAGAAGCAGCGGTCATTAGACCACTGCTCTTACACTATTTGCCACCTCTGAGGTGGCGAAGAGAAATCACAGAGAGCGAGCGAGCTCTCGGTGGTTGACAGTCCCTTCTCTCACGCGGTTGGTCATGCGAGTGAAGGGGCGAGCATTACACACACAGCGGAGTGTGTAATGATACATACGGGCCACTGGATGAACAGATGCGCTGCCCGTATGCAACGAAGGCAGGTGGACAACTTCTCAAGTTAAGAAGCTGTCCGCACGCCTTTTTATACATCGGGCCCTATATATAGAATCTCTCTCTTGTTTTATATATATATATATATATATATATATATAAACTTCATCTGTATATATTTATATATATATATATATATATAAATATATATATTATTTATCTATATACAGTCATGGCCAAAAATATTGGCACCCCTGCATTTCTGTCAGATAATGCACCACTTCGCCCAGAAAATTGTTGCAATTACAAATGTTTAGGCATTCTCATGTTTATTTCTTTTGTTTGTATTGGTATGACACAAAAAAGTGGAGAGAAAAAAAAGCCAAATCTGACACATTCCACACAACACTCCAAAAATGGACTGGACAAAATTATTGGCACCTTCTCAAAATTGTAAGAAATTATTGCATTCCAAGTTTGTGATGCTCCTGTAATTTGTAATTAAACTCACCTGTATCAATTAACAGGTGCTGACAATATAGAAATCACACCGGCAACAAGCTAAAATGGTGAAAAATTGACTCAACCTTTCTGCTGTGTGTCTCTGTGTGCCACACTGAGCATGGAGAAGAGAAAGAGCAGCAAAGAATTGTCTGAGGATCTGAGAACAAAAATTGTGGAAAAGCATGGACAATCTCAAGGTTAGAAGTCCATCTCCAGAGATCTTAATATTTCTGTGTCCACTGTGCGCAAAATTGTCAAGAAGTTTACAGCCCATGGCACTGTAGCTAATTTCCCTGGATGTGGGCAAAAGAGAAAAATTGTTCAAAGATTGCAACAAAGGATTGTTCGAATGGTGGATAAAGAACCTCAATCAACTTCAGACAAATTCAAGCTGACCTTCAGGCACAGGGTACAAATGTATCAGCTTGCACTATACGTCGTCATCTGAATGAAAAGGGACGCTATGGTAGGAGACCCATGAGGAAACCACTGCTGACATAGAAACATAAAAAAGCCAGATTGGAGTTTGCCGAAATTTACCTGAGGAAGCCAAAATCCTTTTGGGAGAATGTACTGTGGACAGACGAAACAAAATTACAGCTTATTTGATAAAGCCCATCATGTTACTGTTTCCAGAAAAAGAAATGAGGCTTTTAAAGAAAAGAATACAGTCCCTACAGTCAAACATGATGTCTTGGGATTGCTTTGCTGCTTCAGGCACTGGATGTCTTGACTGTGTGCATGGCATTATGAAATCTGAAAACTACCAAAGAATTCTGTGGTGCAATGTAGGGCCCAGTGTCAGAAAGTTGGGTCTCCGTCAGAAGTCATGGGTCTTACAGCAGGACAATGACCCAAAGCACATGTCAAAAAGCACCAGAAATGGTTTAAGACAAAGTGCTGGAAAGTACTGAATTGGCCAGCAATGAGTCCAGATCTCAATCCCATAGAGCACCTGTGGAGAGATCTCAACACAGCAGTTGGGAAAAGGAACCCTTCTAATCTTAGAGACCTGTAGTAGTTGGCGAAAAAAGAGTGGTCCAAAATTCCAGTAGAGAGGTGTAAGAAATGTATTGATGGTTACAGAAAGCAATTGATTTCAGTTATTTTTTTTCAAGGGGTGTGCTACCAAATATTAAATTGAGGGTACCAATGATTTTGTTCAGTCCATTTTTGAAGTTTTGCATGGAATGTGTCAGATTTGGCTTTTTTTCTCCACTTTGTTGTGTCATACCAATAGAAACAAAATAAATTAACATGAGAATGCCTAAACATTTGTAATTGCAACAATTTTCTAGGTGAAGTGGTGCATTATCTGACAGAAATGCAGGGGTGCCAATATTTTTGGCCATAACTGTATGTATGTATGTATATATATATATATATATATATATATATATATATATATATATATATATATATATATATATATATATATATATATATATATATATCTCCAAACTGCTTGGGTCCGGAAAAGGTTTAGATTTTGGATATCTGTGTATTTGCATCTGTAAAATGAGTGTAAACAACATCTTATGTCGCATAGGCATATTTGCATGTCATAATACAGCTTATACATGCAACCTAAAGGTAGTTTTATATAATTTTTAGTATTTTTGCATACGTAATGCCCTCAGAAAGATAGTACAGTACTGTAATCAAACAGGTAATGATTGTTTTATATACAAACAGAGGAGCATTAGCATTATAAAACACAATAGTGAGAAAAAAATTGTAGTTTTCAATCATTTTAAATTTCAAAAAAATATGAATGAAAAAGTTTGGATTTTGGAATAATTCAGGATTTTAGAATCCCGGATTTGGTGATTTATACCTGTATATACAAAGGTATTGCTAATATTTCTTAGCGCACCTTTGACTTTAGCACAGTTGTCCTAGCGCACATTCGGGTTAGCACGCAAATTAATTCAATACATTTTTTTCATATTTAGCATATTTACTTTTCATTTCAATTTATTTTCTTGAAAGAAACTCACTCTATTATTTTAGGATTTCAGTAAAAGTTGTTGATTAGTGAAGGATTAAGAATTTTTATAGAATCAATAAAAACAGTTTGAAGATTTTTTTAAGTTTAATATTTTCTCCTGCACTTACACATGTGACATAGAGAACATGTCTTATTCACTATCAGTGGCTCATTGGAAACTTCTCATTTCTGCCTGTGAAGAATGTATGAATAAATTCACACCAAACACCTACCTTCTGTAAGCTAAAGTAAGATCCCCCCCACACACACACTACAGGGAGTTGTATTTTTGAGGATTAATTTTATTATTGAACAGCAACCATGTTCTCAATGAACCCAAAAAACCCATTAATATCAAAGATGAATAGTTTTGGAAGTAGTTTTTAGTTTGTTTTTAGTTATAGCTATTTTAGGGGGATATCTGTGTGTGCAGGTGACTATTACTGTGCATAATTATTAGGCAACGTAACAAAAAACAAATATATACCCATTTGAATTATTTATTTTTACCAGTGAAACCAATATAACATCTCAACATTCACAAATATACATTTCTGACATTCAAAAACAAAACAAAAACAAATCAGTGACCAATATAGCCACCTTTCTTTGCAAGGACACTCAAAAGCCTGCCATCCATGGATTCTGTCAGTGTTTTGATCTGTTCACCATCAACATTGCGTGCAGCAGCAACCACAGCCTCCCAGACACTGTTCAGAGAGGTGTACTGTTTTCCCTCCTTGTAAATCTCACATTTGATGATGGACCACAGGTTCTCAATGGGGTTCAGATCAGGTGAACAAGGAGGCCATGTCATTAGATTTTCTTCTTTTATACCCTTTCTTGCCAGCCACGCTGTGGAGTACTTGGACGCGTGTGATGGAGCATTGTCCTGCATGAAAATCATGTTTTTCTTGAAGGATGCAGACTTCTTCCTGTACCACTGCTTGAAGAAGGTGTCTTCCAGAAACTGGCAGTAGGACTGGGAGTTGAGCTTGACTCCATCCTCAACCCGAAAAGGCCCCACAAGCTCATCTTTGATGATACCAGCCCAAACCAGTACTCCACCTCCACCTTGCTGGCGTCTGAGTCGGACTGGAGCTCTCTGCCCTTTACCAATCCAGCCACGGGCCCATCCATCTGGCCCATCAAGACTCACTCTCATTTCATCAGTCCATAAAACCTTAGAAAAATCAGTCTTGAGATATTTCTTGGCCCAGTCTTGACGTTTCAGCTTGTGTGTCTTGTTCAGTGGTGGTCGTCTTTCAGCCTTTCTTACCTTGGCCATGTCTCTGAGTATTGCACACCTTGTGCTTTTGGGCACTCCAGTGATGTTGCAGCTCTGAAATATGGCCAAACTGGTGGCAAGTGGCATCTTGGCAGCTGCACGCTTGACTTTTCTCAGTTCATGGGCAGTTATTTTGCGCCTTGGTTTTTCCACACGCTTCTTGCGACCCTGTTGACTATTTTGAATGAAACGCTTGATTGTTCGATGATCACGCTTCAGAAGCTTTGCAATTTTAAGAGTGCTGCATCCCTCTGCAAGATATCTCATTATTTTTGACTTTTCTGAGCCTGTCAAGTCCTTCTTTTGACCCATTTTGCCAAAGAAAGGAAGTTGCCTAATAATTATGCACACCTGATATAGGGCGTTGATGTCATTAGACCACACCCCTTCTCATTACAGAGATGCACATCACCTAATATGCTTAATTGGTAGTAGGCTTTCGAGCCTATACAGCTTGGAGTAAGACAACATGCATAAAGAGGATGATGTGGTCAAAATACTCATTTGCCTAATAATTCTGCACACAGTGTATAGTGGTGCTTTAAATGGATACTAAATCAATGTTTATACAAATGTCCTACAATGATCACACAATCACTTAGTTGAATTTAAAATGTAAAAATGCGTAGCATTCACAGAATGGCTGCGTTAGGCTCCAAAAAAGGAGTGTAGAGCATATTTAACGTAACTTCAACTCTCGATACCAGCGGTGCTTACGGACGCGGCCAGCTTGTGCACGATTCCCCCATAGAAAACAATGGGGCTGTTTGAGCTGAAAAAAAACCTAACACCTGCAAAAAAGCCGTGTTCAGCTCCTAACGCAGCCCCATTGTTTGCTATGGGGAAACACTTCCTACGTCTGCACCTAACACTCTAACATGTACCCCGAGTCTAAACACCCCTAACCTTACACTTATTAACCCCTAATCTGCCGCCCCCGCTATCGCTGACCCCTGCATATTATTATTAACCCCTAATCCGGCGCTCCGTAAACCGCCGCTACTTACATTATCCCTATGTACCCCTAATCTGCTGCCCATAACACCGCCGACCCCATATATTATGTTTATTAACCCCTAATCTGCCCCCCACAATGTCGCCTCCACCTGCCTACACTTATTAACCCCTAATCTGCCGAGCGGACCGCACCGCTATTATAATAAAGTTATTAACCCCTAATCCGCCTCACTCCCGCCTCAATAACCCTATAATAAATAGTATTAACCCCTAATCTGCCCTCCCTAACATCGCCGACACCTAACTTCAAACATTAACCCCTAATCTGCCGACTGGAGCTCACCGCTATTCTAATAAATGTATTAACCCCTAAAGCTAAGTCTAACCCTAACACTAACACCCCCCTAAGTTAAATATAATTTAAATCTAACAAAATAAATTAACTCTTATTAAATAAATTATTCCTATTTAAAGCTAAATACTTACCTGTAAAATAAATCCTAATATAGCTACAATATAAATTATAATTATATTATAGCTATTTTAGGATTTATATTTATTTTACAGGTAACTTTGTATTTATTTTAACCAGGTACAATAGCTATTAAATAGTTAAGAACTATTTAATAGCTAAAATAGTTAAAATAATTACAAAATTACCTGTAAAATAAATCCTAACCTAAGTTACAATTAAACCTAACACTACACTATCAATAAATTAATTAAATAAACTACCTACAATTATCTACAATTAAACCTAACACTACACTAGCAATAAATAAATTAAATACAATTCCTACAAATAAATACTATTAAATAAACTAACTAAAGTACAAAAAATAAAAAAGAACTAAGTTACAAAAAATAAAAAAATATTTACAAACATTAGAAAAAAATTACAACAATTTTAAACTAATTACACCTACTCTAAGCCCCCTAATAAAATAACAAAGCCCCCCAAAATAAAAAAATGCCCTACCCTATTCTAAATTACAAAAGTTCAAAGCTCTTTTACCTTACCAGCCCTGAATAGGGCCCTTTGCGGGGCATGCCCCAAAGAATTCAGCTCTTTTGCCTGTAAAAAAAAACATACAATACCCCCCCCAACATTACAACCCACCACCCACATACCCCTAATCTAACCCAAACCCCCTTAAATAAACCTAACACTAAGCCCCTGAAGATCTTCCTACCTTGTCTTCACCTTGCCGGGTATCACACCGATCCGTCCTGGCTCCAAAATCTTCATCCAAGCCCAAGCGGGGGCTAGACATCCATCATCCGGCGGCTGAAGAGGTCCAGAAGAGGCTCCAAAGTCTTCATCCTATCCGGGAAGAAGAGGCGATCCGGACCGGCAACCATCTTGATCCAAGCGGCATCTTCTATCTTCAGCCGATGAGGACCGGCTCCATCTTGAAGACCTCCACCGTGGACCCATCTTCTTCTTCCGACGACTTCCCGACGAATGACGGTTCCTTTAAGGGACGTCATCCAAGATGGCGTCCCTCGAATTCCGATTGGCTGATAGGATTCTATCAGCCAATCGGAATTAAGGTAGGAAAATTCTGTTTGGCTGATGGAATCAGCCAATCAGATTCAAGTTCAATCCGATTGGCTGATCCGATCAGCCAATCAGATTGAGCTTGCATTCTATTGGCTGATCGGAACAGCCAATAGAATGCAAGCTCAATCTGATTGGCTGATTGAATCAGCCAATCGGATTGAACTTGATTCTGATTGGCTGATTCCATCAGCCAATCAGAATTTTCCTACCTTAATTCTGATTGGCTGATAGAATCCTATCAGCCAATCGGAATTCGAGGGACGCCATCTTGGATGACGTCCCTTAAAGGAACCGTCATTCGTCGGGAAGTCGTCGGAAGAAGAAGATGGGTCCGCGGTGGAGGTCTTCAAGATGGAGCCGGTCCTCATCGGATGAAGATAGAAGATGCCGCTTGGATCAAGACGGTTGCCGGTCCGGATCGCCTCTTCTTCCCGGATAGGATGAAGACTTTGGAGCCTCTTCTGGACCTCTTCAGCCGCCGCTTGGGCTTGGATGAAGATTTTGGAGCCAGGACGGATCGGTGTGATACCCGGCGAGGTGAAGACAAGGTAGGAAAATCTTCAGGGGCTTAGTGTTAGGTTTATTTAAGAGGGGTTTGGGTTAGATTAGGGGTATGTGGGTGGTGGGTTGTAATGTTGGGGGGGGGGTATTGTATGGTTTTTTTTACAGGCAAAAGAGCTGAATTCTTTGGGGCATGCCCCGCAAAGGGCCCTGTTCAGGGCTGGTAAGGTAAAAGAGCTTTGAACTTTTGTAATTTAGAATAGGGTAGGGCATTTTTTTATTTTGGGGGGCTTTGTTATTTTATTAGGGGGCTTAGAGTAGGTGTAATTAGTTTAAAATTGTTGTAATTTTTTTCTAATGTTTGTAAATATTTTTTTATTTTTTGTAACTTAGTTCTTTTTTATTTTTTGTACTTTAGTTAGTTTATTTAATTGTATTTCTTTGTAGGAATTGTATTTAATTTATTTATTGCTAGTGTAGTGTTAGGTTTAATTGTAGATAATTGTAGGTAGTTTATTTAATTAATTTATTGATAGTGTAGTGTTAGGTTTAATTGTAATTTAGGTTAGGATTTATTTTACAGGTTATTTTGTAATTATTTTAACTATTTTAGCTATTAAATAGTTCTTAACTATTTAATACCTATTGTACCTGGTTAAAATAAATACAAAGTTACCTGTAAAATAAATATAAATACTAAAATAGCTATAATATAATTATAAT
The DNA here is from genome assembly GCF_027579735.1 of Bombina bombina. Taxonomy (NCBI): domain Eukaryota; kingdom Metazoa; phylum Chordata; class Amphibia; order Anura; family Bombinatoridae; genus Bombina; species Bombina bombina. The sequence goes on along the minus strand of NC_069506.1, from coordinate 111,281,400 downwards.
TTATGTTGTAGCTATATTAGGGTTTATTTTACAGGTAAGTATTTAGATTTAAATAGGAATAATTTATTTAATAAGAGTTAATTTATTTCGTTAGATTTAAATTATATTTAACTTAGGGGGGTGTTAGGGTTAGACTTAGCTTTAGGGGTTAAAAAATTTATTAGAGTAGCGGTGAGCTCCGATCGGCAGATTAGGGGTCAATACTTGAAGTTAGGTGTCGGCGATGTTAGGGAGGGCAGATTTGGGGTTAATACTATTTATTATAGGGTTATTGAGGCGGGAGTGAGGCGGATTAGGGGTTAATAACTTTATTATAGTAGCGGTGCGGTCCGCTCGGATTAGGGGTTAATAAGTGTAGGCAGGTGGAGGCGACGTTGAGGGGGGGCAGATTAGGGGTTAATAAATATAATATAGGGGTCGGCGGTGTTAGGGGCAGCAGATTAGGGGTACATAGCTATAATGTAGCTGGCGGCGGCGTGCGGACGGCAGATTAGGGGTTAATAAGTGTAGGTAGCTGGCGGCGACGTTGTGGGGGGCAGATTAGGGGTTAATAAATATAATATAGGGGTCGGCGGTGTTAGAGCAGCAGATTAGGGGTACATAAGTATAACGTAGGTGGCGGGCGGCAGATTAGGGGTTAAAAAAATTTAATAGAGTGGCGGCGATGTGGGGGGACCTCGGTTTAGGGGTACATAGGTAGTTTATGGGTGTTAGTGTACTTTAGAGCACAGTAGTTTAGAGCTTTATAAACCGGCGTTAGCCCAGAAAGCTCTTAACTACTGACTTTTTTCTGCGGCTGGAGTTTTGTCGTTAGAATTCTAACGCTCACTTCAGACACGACTCTAAATACCGGAGTTAGAAAGATCCCATTGAAAAGATAGGATACGCAATTGACGTAAGGGGATCTGCAGTATGGAAAAGTCGCGGCTGGAAAGTTAGCGTAGACCCTTTCCTGACTGACTCCAAATACCGGCGGTAGCCTAAAACCAGCGTTAGGAGCCTCTAACGCTGGTTTTGACGGCTACCGCCAAACTCTAAATCTAGGCCTAAATACTTTTCATGCACCACCCTCTAATTATGGGTGCCACCATTTTACAACTTGAGTTTTACTGTAGGTATCAGAAGGAGAGTTGCTGCATATGTGCAAACACATCAGCACTGGAATGCAATGAAATATAGATTTCAACATGGTAGTACCCATAACTAAAGGGAGGTTGTGAATAACCTTAATACTAGGCTTATAAAACTCTGAAAATCATGAGTTTTTCAATTCTGAGAAATGGAAGTGCACACTGTAGACTTTACAGAACACCTATAACTTCTGGACATGAGTGCGCTAATACGGGCCACTTAAGTCAAAATTTAAGTTTCACGATACAGATAAAGCATGCAATATTAAAAAACTTTCCAATATACTTCCTTTATCAGAAATGTGCACATTTTTTTTTATATACACACTTTCTGAGGCTCCAGCCCCTACTGAGCATGTGCAGAAATAAACAGTAAATTCATATATGCTTTTTGTGATTGGCTGATGGTTGTTACATAATACAGGGGGAGCTAAAGTTGGATTAACTTTGAAGTTTGCTATTACATTTGGTATTACATTATCTTTTTATTGTATATTTGTCGGTTGTTCAAATCTACTCTATGTAGTGGTCCTTCTTTTAAGCTCCAGCATGGCGGCACACTGTATCATTGCCATCCCTGCACTTAAGAAACAGTCAAATAGTAATAGTAATGGGTACATTATGCACTATATGACCAGTTTGGGCAGCAATACAATGGTACAGTATACATTTGATACTGAAATGTTCCCCTTCTTTCCCTTTAACCATATTTTGGGTTTAATGTCCCTAACATCAGTGTTACCAGGTATTCTACTGACTATATTTGTGTGCTTAGAAGAGGTTGTACACCTATATTTTCAGTAAGATACAATATTGGAGCATTATAATTTAACTTCAACACATATAAACTTACCCCAGTTAACAGAATTGCCAGGAACAGTGGTTTTGTGGGTCGTAATAACGTCCATTGTTGATGAGAGTGGGGGACTAACTGTAACCGCTCGCTTGTCAGGTGATTTTGTTTTAATGGCGTTAGGTGGGAGTTGGGAAGGCAAAGAATTCAGTTTCATGCACTTAGTATCTGTTGTAGATGATCCCTTTTCCATTAGTTCTTCTCCTATATTGCTGCAACTATAGATACAATTAGTTTACCTCATTCTCTTTAAATCCATATATTAATTTTTTCAATTTTTTTATAAACAGTGGATACAAAAAGTATACACACACGTTTTTTAAATGTAAAGAAAGAAATAACAATGTAAATGTCAGACTTTTTTCCTTTATATATGATCTTCTAACAAATAAAATCCAGAGAAAAGAACAAATAGTAAATCGTTAGGAACATAAATAAAAAACAAAATTACAGCCCCCTAATAAGTATAAGTTTGCATAACCTGCAGGAAGAACTTTCCTGAAGTATATCAACCTGATCCCGTCTAGCAATGTCAGTCAAGCCCTGAAATACCAGACAATCCTTCTCTGAACAAGGATATTGGAACCTCCCAACATTTATTTCGGCCTACCTTGACCCTCCCTGACGAGATCCAAAGAAGGCCAAAACAATCGTCTGGGGTTGACATGTTTCTTGTTCAGAAAATAATCGCCTGGTATTTCGTGGCTGGACTGACCTTGATAGGTGGGATCAGATTGATATACTTCAGGAAAGTTCTTCTCTGTGAAAGCACAATTCGGCTAAAAGAGGCTGCTCCCAGGTAGTAAATCGCCATCGAAGAAGATGCGGAAGTGTTGTGCATCCTTGAGAAAGAACTTCTCTTTCTGTATGTGTATATGGACTTTAATATTACATCACAAATTTTGAACAATGTGAATAATACATTTCAACAAAATGGAAGTAACATAAATACTGGGCTAATTATACTTGAATATGTATATCACTTTGTATAGATACCATTTTGTGTTTTGTATGTACAATGCAATAATAAGTCAACCTTATTTTATTTTCTTCATTTTATATGTGTTCCCCATTGTATACATATGTGTTCATCATTAAAGGGACAGTAAAGTCAAAATTAAACTTTCATGATTCAGATACAGCATGCAATTTTTAACAATGTTCCAATTTACTTTAGTTGGCAACCAAAGCATACCTAGGTAGGCTCAGGAGCAGCAATGCACTAATGGGACATAGCTGTTGATTGGTCGCTGCACATAAATGCTTCTTTTCATTGGCTCAATCCATGTATTCAGCTAGCACGTAGCAGTGCATCCCTGCTTGTTCAATAAAGGATACCAAAAAATGAAGCAAATGTGATCAAAGAAGTAAACTGGAAAGTTGTTTAACAATGAATGCCTCTCTGAATCATTAAAGTAAACGTTTGGGTTTCCTTTCCCCTTAAGTAGAATATCAGTGACATATTCAACATAGACAGCTGAATACAATTATGCATGATTTAAATTTTAACTATCTGACATAGTTTGGAGCAAAGATAAGCAATACAAGAGCATGATTAAGGGCCTTTGGGCTTAAAACGTTGTCTGTTTTTACCATGACTCTAATAAGACAATAAAGGTTAATATTTTAGCTCTGTGGCTGGACTTGCCCTATCTTCCAATTTAAATTTGGATAAATTAATGTGAGCTCTTACAAGACATTGTCTTTTCCCTACCCTTCACCCACCTGCCACATAAGTATACATCATTACAAAGATGTCTGTGCTTTTATCACTTAATATTTTGTTATAAAACTCCACTCTTTTATTTAACTTATAAAGTCCATGTAAGATCAAATTTTCAGGGGAAGGCTAATGTTGATTATGACAATATTGGAAAACCTGAGTGTCCAATTGAAACAGCTTATTGTGTGGTTCTGACGAGAGGACACTTTGGACTCCATTTATTAATGTGTTGGCATAATGGCTCTGATGATATTTATTATTGCATAAATGTCAGCTTGTGCAATGCCCCCACCCTGCTCTTGCTCAAGCCAATCGCGTTATAACAGGGGCTGTCAATCTGCCCAGTTGGAATACTCCGTGGTTTTAATTCTAAGAGGTGGCAGAGAGAGTATTATACTCCTGTTATTTTGGCTTCTGAATAACTTTACTAACATGGATACTCCAATAAACATGTAATAGTATGAAAACATTATTAACAAAGCCTAATAAAAAAAATATTGCATTATTTTAAAAGACTGAAAATATTTAATGGAATCAATAATTCCTCACTTACTTAGTCCAGGGACGGCATACGCCATTTTCTTTATTTGAGAAGTACCCAGGTGGGCAAGGAACACATTCTGCAATAGGTGGAGAGGAAGACATAAATTGGTGTGTAAGCATCTGGGTCTATACATGTGAATATTTTTATATGATTTACTGGTGCAGCTCTATTGCTTATTATTGCATTTTAATAAGGTTCACTAAAGCAAAGGTGCCAAGTATGTGAGGTAGAATTGACTGTTTCCATACAATATATTATTTGAATGTTAAAGCAAGATGAATGTAAAAGTGTAACAATAAAATTCTCAAATGTGTTAGACCATGTGATTATTATTAAACAAATTCTCATTGATCACTACACATAAATCCCTATATCAGTGCTTTCCAAACTGTGTGTCGTGACACATTAGTGTGTCGGCAGCAGTGTGTAGGTGTGTCCCTGCTTGAGCACATTTTTTTTTTTTTTATTTATTTATTTTTTTAAATTGTATTTTGGTTTCCGATTTTACGCCTGCCTGCCTGCCATGCATATCACGTGGTTGACACGTGATTGATACCTAGTGGGTCACAGATCATCTTAACCTATTGGTGCAGCTCAGCGGGAACTGAAACTATTCCCATTGGTGGCTTTGGTGGCAAATTGGCTCCTGACTGCATGTGTAATCTCCTCAATCGGCTTGTGACTGCATGTGTAGTCAGTGAGTGGGACAGCAGTGTGTTTGCAGCGCAGGCCGTAGTCAGTCAGACTCGCTGAGCTCTGAGGGCAGCAGCTTAAACGCTGAGCTGAAGTCAGAAGTCAAAGTGTTTTGTTTTTTGGAGCTAGCTCCCAGTAGTGCATTGCTGCTCCTGCTCTTTATATATGAATAGGAAGTTTAAAGTTTTGAGTGTCTTTATCTAATATTCCACCAAATATTCAGAAACAGTGTTCATCCCATCAACCTCTTACATCCCATTAAAATAGTAAGTAGCTATTGATGTTATTAAACTTTTTTTAATTCTTGCACATACTTACATACTGTTACTTGTAAATACATTAAGTTATTATATAATTTATGTATGTGTCCGTATCTCTTAAAACAAATTAGTTTAACCTCCTGTTTGCTAGTACAACTGAATTACTGTGTCGGGAAATGATGTAGGTCTAAAAAGTGTGTCACCAACATGAAAAGTTTGGAAAGCTCTGCCCTATATCATACACCAATAAGCACAGCATCTCCTGTGTAGTGCACACTGGCATGAGGATGCTGTCCAGCCTTCAATTATATATCCACACACAGCAGCACTTTTGAAGATAAAAATTAGCTTTATTACCAATACAACTGGTTCAAGTATAAGGCGACATTTCTGGAACCTGGCCCTTAATTATGCATGGGGAATGGAGAATTTTAACTATGAAGTGAAGAGAGGTTGGCCAAATTAGGTCTGTTTACTCTAGAAAAAGGTGCTTGAGAGGTAATGCGATTACTTTATATAAATATAGTCAAGGCCCATATACAGAGTTGGCGGAAGAGTTGTTTATTCAAAGGCAGTTGTTTGTGACAAGAGGTCACAATTTAAAGTTAGGGGAAATAAGATTTTTTTCACTGTAAGAGCAATCAAATTGTGGAACAGATTGCCTAAGGAGGTAGTGACTGCCAATATCTTGGATAAATTTGGCTTAGATGCATTTATGGTGAAAAACAGAATTCAGGGATATGATTTCTTGTGCAAAATGGTCAGCTTTCTAATTGTTTACTGTAAATTCAGTTTTCCATTTTTATTGTTTTATTATTGTAACCCAGGTACGATCTGTTTAGGCTGAACTTGATGGACATCTGTTTTCTTTTAACCTCATCTGCTATGTAACTATATGCTTTAAGGGACATGAAACCCACATTTTTTTCTTTCATGATCCAAATAGAGCATACAATTTTAAACAATGTTCGAATTTACTTCTAATATCTAATTAGCTTTGTTCCCTTGATATCCTTTGTTGAAAAGCATAACTAGTTAAGCTTATGAGCTAGCTGGTGATTGGTTGCTGCACATATATGCCTCTTGTCATTGGCTTATCAATGTGTTCAGTTTGCTCTCAATAGTTCATTGCTGCTCCTTCAATAAAAGAAATTATGAAGAAAATTTGATAATAGACGTAAACTTGAAAGTTGTTTATTTTTTAAAATTGTATGGTCTATCATCAAATAAATATCTGAGGCTTATAGAAGAAGTGCAGTCTCGGTACTGTCAACCTTTGGGGGCTCTGGCAACACCCCTAGATATACAACAAAGCTAAAGTACAAGGTAAGATGGCTACTGTTAAGCGGTTAAAAAGACTATTACACTGTGTATTTGTATCTCCATTCCTGTGTCCAATTAGGGGCAATTAGGACAAGCAGTAAATAAATAAAAAAAATCCCTGTAAAGTTTTTTACTTCTAGCAATAAAGCACTTTATGTAGAATTAAATAATGGAGTATTTGTGTGTATAGAGAAATATAAGATAAGGTGGTCAGCTCTTCCTGCAAACTCAGCCCATGTTAATGGCTTGTATGTTCAAAGAGCAAAAACAGCTATTTCAAATATAAAAAAAACTTTTTTGTTAAAAAGAAAAAAAAAAGTATAACTTGCCTTTTTCTACGATTTGATGTCCTATTTTGCACACACAGGCTGTGTTTTTGCTATTCAGTGAGATGCTTCCTTTTGGACAACTGCATATAGCATCCGAGGTTTTGGTACAGACCTTCTCTGTGATACTTCCTATATGAACATTGATCAAAAAAGTATTACTTTTCAATTGGCTTATTTCATACATTAGAAATAACTACTACATTTCAAAATGTGTTACAAAATCTAAAGTGAATACATAAAGGCACTTTAATTAATCAATTTTCTACACATTAAATTTTACAGGAAATAAATTATTCTAAATACCTCTGTAGACACAGTTAAAGGGACAGTAATTCAAAATTAAACTTAAATGGATTGGATAAATCATGAAGTTTTATATAACTTTCCAATTTAGTTCTATAATCAATTTTGAGTAGTTCTCTTTGCTCAGGAGCGTGAATATGTCTTTAGTCATCTGGCAGCAGTGTTTGCAACATGGTTTATAGCAATGTTATACATACAGGGGCAGACTGATCAGCTGGGCAAATAGGAGCTCGACAGAGGGCCCAGCATGTCAGGGGGGCTTACAAATGGCATCTCCATGGCTCCTGGTATGCTACTTAAGCTGGGGCTGACAGCTGTCCTATCAGTAACTAAGCAGTTAAGTGTGGGGTTTGTGGGAGTCCTAGCCAGAATGGGGGCCTTGGGCCTGGATATGGGGTTTGTTGCTTGGGGGGTCCTGTCAGGGGTCTGTTGCTGTGAGGGCTATGGAATGTGGGGTCTGGACCAGGAGGTTGGGCATCCGACCATGGAGGTTGGATGGGTTGGTGGGGGCAGGGAGGCTACCATGTTAATTTGCATACATTTGGGTCAGTGTGAAACAGTGGGGGCCCTTCATTAATTTTTGCCCAGGGCCCTGATTGGTCTCAGTCCGCCCCTGTATACATAGTTGCAAGAACTGTTGCCATAGACTGAGCTCCTATCAGCCTACCTAGGTTTAGTCTTCAACAAAGAACTTTAAGCTCTATCTGAATCATGACATTTTTATTTTGACTTTACTGTTCCTTTAAAGGACCATTTAATACAGTAGAAGTACATAATTAACAAGTACATAATACAAATACAATGCAATAGAACTTACTCTGAATTTCAAATAAGCGGTAGATTTTTTTCGGACAAATATATTTTTCCCATTTTCCAAATCCCTTTATCATGTAACAACTATCAGCCAATCACAGACTAGTATATACAAACACTGTGAACTTGTGCACATGCTCAGTAGTAGCTGCCTGGTGCCTCAGAAAGTACGTATATAAAAAAAAAATGAAAAATGTAATATTGGAAGTAAATTTGGAAGTTTCTTAAAACTGTGTGCTCTGTCTGAATCAGGAAAGTATCATTTTGACTTTAGCTTCCATTTAAAATACAAATCTTTACTTAGGTACTGTAGCATTTGTAGACATAAACTGATAGTTCAGACTTATACACGAAGAAAAGAGTGAACAGGCGACAGTCGGCTAAATTCAGGTGTTTTCCATTTTTTCCATTATTCTATGCAGCTCATTTATCTCACTATTCTTTAATGAATTAACTTAATAGAATGACACAATGGGCGCCATGTACTAAGAGGCGGGCAGACAGCTTCTTAACTCGTGAAGCTGTCCGCCCGCCTCCGCTAAACATGGGCAGCGGATCTATTGATCTGCTTGCCCGTATGTACCATTACACGCTCATTGGAGTGTGTAATGCCCGCCCCTTCAATTGCGCGACCAATCACGCAACTGAAGGGGCTGTCAATCACTGAGAGCGAGCGTGCTCTCTGTGATTTTGCTTCGCCACCTAAGAGGTGGAGTAGGGTGTAGGAAGCAGTGGTCTAATGACCGCTGCTTCTTACATTGCGGGAAGCAGGCTCGCATATGCGAACCTGCCCCGCAAAGGCTCCGGAGCAGCTTTCGCTGCTTCGTACATGGATCCCATTATGTGATGCTGAAGGGCAAGAGAGAGAGAGCTAATGAATTTACTCCAGTGATGTCATCAGTAGCGGATCTACTCAACAGAGGGCCCCAGTGCAAATGTTTTTGGGGGCCCCCTAAAGGAACCCAGTAGTAAGCAACAGCAATATGTATATGCTGCTCTGTATAATGGTTTTGGGGATAGACAACCTGCACTAATTAAAGTCTCCCCGCAATTAGGATTGTACACATTCTGCACATGTGCATGTATAGTCTTGCTGCTATCGGCCCCTCCAGCTTGGGCCCTGGTGCAACTGCACCTGCTACACCAATGGTATTTCGTCCCCTGAAAGTCATGATGCCCAGGTAAAACCTGAATGGGGTCTATATTTATAAAAATCCAACTGTCCAACAGATTTCTAAACAAGTGGGCCTAAAAAAAATTAAGCAGAAGTTGGCCAAGTTCAGTCAGTGGAACACGTTTTTTTGTTAACTTATTCTCCGAAAAAAAGATTTGTTTGAAAATGAAACTAAGTTATTAGTAGTGTTGGCCTTCATTCTCTTGGAGGAGGTAACTGCTGATAGGGTTGCCAGGTGTCCAGTATTCAACCAGACAGTCCAGTATTTTAGCCGGCTGTTCAATAGAATCTTCACAAAAAATACTGGACACTTAAATGTCTATAAGTGTTAACTAAATGTAAGACCTACTAAGCCTCAATGCATTGAAAATATTGAGCAGAAAGAAGAGAGGACAGAGGCATATTATGGCCTAGGCAAACAAGGCACTTGCCTAGGGCGGCAGATTGAAGAAGGGGGGTAGAACATTTTTTATGGCTATATTTGTAAGAAGCTTACAGTTGTTTTAGAAGTATTACACAGGTATATAATGGCAGACTTTGCCCAGGGAGCTTACATTCTAGGGGGCATAATAAGAGAGTGGCCAAAAAAACACCAAAAACTTTTGGGCGGGGTTCTGGGGGAAGGGCGCAGGAGAATTTTGAGTGCCTAGGGCAGCACAAAACCTAAATACGTCAGTGAGTGTGGGGCAACTCAAGGATGTCTAATCACTTCTGTTTATTTGTGTTATTAAGAACCAAAGAGGTAACATTTTTGATTCGTATGTTGCTTGCAGCCAAGGGGTAAAATGACTGCTCAGATGGAAAAAATATACATGGTGGGATTTTTTACTTAAAGGGCAATTATAGTAGAAAAAATGTACATGATATAATCCGTTAGAACATGTAATTGTTTTAAGACTATCAATTCTAGACTACTGTGTGTTTAACCCCCACAAATGGGTTAAACACACAGTAGAAATACTGCTCATGGATCGCAGAGTGCTGCTGGTCTCAAGCGGAAAATGCAGCTGATCCAACCAGCAGCACTAGTTCTACATATGAGACATGGCGACTAGCGCTGCTGATTGGACCAGCTGCATTTTCTGCTCAGGAGGACTAGCAGTGGGCTGCGAGTCCCACAAAGGAGTTAAACACGCAGTAGTCTAGGGTCAATAGTGTTAAAATGACATGTTCTAATAAATTAGAGCACATCATTTTTTGACTATAATGGCCCTTTAAGGTTCTGCAGCGTTTATGTGGTTTTTGATTGACATATTTTTTATGTGAGTCTTTGCATGGTTTGATTTTATTCTGTTTATTATTATATACTGAGGTTTAGCACTGGATCACATTTTGTTATCTACCATTATGAGTAGACCCCAATATTTGCAATGATAAAATAGTATGTAATCCGAACACCATTCATTTTGTACCACTTTTAAACTGAACAAAATACTTCTATTATCCATAGCCCACCTCATCTAAACTGTCATTTGCTTACCTGTTTCACACACTGTGCAGTCACGGCACTTATCATTTGTATACATTGGGTTGAACTCTCTATCACCGCAAGGTTTGCATTTTGTTTTTGAGTTCCGTGAGCAGCGTTCCACCATTTGTTCACCTGAAACAACAAAAAATATATATATCAATGTTTTCGAACTTTCCCTAAAAACATCATTTATACTTGCCTGATAAATTAATTTATTTCATGGTGGCCAGAGTCCACAATACGTTACATATGGAAATTACATTCCTACCACTAGGAGGTGGCAAAGTTTCCCAAACCCCAAGAGCCCTAAAAAACCCTTCCCACCTCACACATACCTTAGTTTAACGTATAGCTAAGCAGTGAGGTTTCAAAGGGAGTATGTGCCAAAAAAAAGGAGCAGGGATAAAAGATGTTCTTAAATCAGCCCAAAGAAAAGGGTGGGGGCTCATGGACTCTTGCCACCATGAAAGAAAGGAATTCATCAGGCAAGTATAAATTATGTTTTCTTTCATATGGGTGGCGAGAGTCCATGATCCATTACATATGGGAACTATTACTCAAGCTGTGGAGGTCCACGAGTAACCATAAAGGGAGGGTTTAAAAAACAGCTTTTTTTTTCACTGAGAAATTAAATCCGCAACCCAAAACAAGAAAATCTCTTATAATAAACTCAAAAGAACAGGCATAATCAGTAAACTGAGACAACTGCCTGAAGGACCTTTCCAACAAAGGCTGCTTCAGAGGAAGCAAAAACTAAGGTATGTGTGAAGTGGGAGGGGTTTTATAGGGCTCTTGGGATTTGTGAAAATTTGCCTTCTCCTAGTGGTAGGAATGCAATCCAATATATAATGGATCATGGACTCTCACCACCTATATGAAACAAAGACTAGTATGTATGCTCAAAATAAACTTCACTCTTTATAAAATTAAAATTTAAAAACAATTCAGTTTAAGGATGAGCAACAGCATGAAAAAATGATGTAACCTTTCTCAAGAAAGACTGAAAGTCTGAAGAGGTGCAAAAAAAGTTTCTTTACATAGTGAAAATGGGCGGTGCACAAAGAAAACTGAAACTCGTATGTCTCAACAACAGAAAAATGTTCTGTAAATCTGAGGTAGTTGTGATGATTTATTTTGCCTTTTCGATTCCAGACTACAATAGATCTAACTATGGAAGTTTTAGTCAGACTTACACTTCCCATTGTGGTTAAGTGCGTAGTAACCAGAATTTGACTAAAATATTCCCTGACATAGAACTACGTACTATTAACTTTGATAATTACAACATTAGTTAATGTAGTTAAAATAAATATGTTGAGGTTTAGATATTTTAGAATCAAGTTTATGAATGATGTATTGTATTAAAATGTGCTAGACCAGACGGCAACAGATAATGCTTTTAAAGGGACAGTCTACACCAGAATTGTTATTGTTTAAAAAAATAGATATTACCCATTCCCTAGTTTTGCATAACCAACACAGTTATATAAATACACTTTTTACCTCTGTGATTACCTTGTATCTAAACCTCTGCAAACTTACCCCTTATTTAAGTTCTTTTGACAGACATCCATTTTAGCCAATCAAGCTGGCTCACTGGAACTCCACATGCATGAGCACAGTGTTATCTATATGACACACATGAACTAACACCCTCTAGTGGTGAAAAACTGTCAAAATGCCCTGAGAGAAGAGGTGGTCTTCAAGGGCTTAGAAATTAGCATATGAACCTCCTAGGTTTAGCTTTCAACTAAGAATATACCAAGAGAACAAAGCAAAATTGGTGATAAAAGTAAATTGGAAAATTGTTTAAAATTATATTCTCTATCTGAATCATAAAAGTTTATTTTGGACTAGACTGTCCCTTTAAGTCACTGCAATTTCTTTTTGTTTGTTTGTTTTTTTTTGTCCTAAAAATTGAATCTGCACAGCAATGTTCAGTAAATTTTATATTATAACTTGTGTTTGCATCTTTGTATAGGATTTTGGCTTTGTACTTGACATTAAAACAATGGTAATAAGTTAAAGGGACATTACCTCAATTGTTTCTTTTATGATTTAGATAGAGCATATAATTTTAAACAAGAGAAGGAGGCAGCACGCTTTGAATCTGCAAAAAAGCGGACCTTTAATCCAGCATGATCTTGGCAATACACAAACACATAACAATGGAGGAGAAGGGGGTGGCATGTCCTTACGCATTTCGTGCCATGTGGCACTTAGTCATAGGATGATAGGTGAGTGTGAAGTGTATAACTATATACCTCAACACCTCCAATCACAGCTTAGAACACGTTCCTGGGAGTGGTGAGGAATACAGACTAAAACAGTGTAATTAAAATCAGAAAAAAGAAAGGATTTCTAATAACAAAATTTCCACTATTTGAAAGAATAGAAACAACAGCCTCCTAAGCGACAACAATCAAAAGCTATATATATATATATATATATATATATATATATATATATATATATATATATATATATATATATATATATATATATATATGTGTGTGTGTATGATGTGCAATTAGACATTTGGAAGATTGCTAAAAAAAACTTCATTAATTACGTGCACAGTACATGTCACTGACTCCACAGAGTGCCAACTAAATCGTACTTTGACAGACATAGCAAAAACATATACACATACACAGATGTGTGCATAAATATTATCAATTACAGTGTGTATGAATATTATATAAACTGATTTACTAATATCATGGGTCTTAATTATACCAGTAACAATACATACAAAACTTATGCTATGAAACTTACTGAATGAGAGGTCCATGTGCAACGAAAGAAGGAGAGATAATAGAACCAAACTGAGATAAACAGTACCTAAAATGTTTTAATCAGTAAAAAAAACTTTTTTAATCAGTAAAAAAACTTATGTCCCATTCCTTATTTAAACCGTGGGGCTCTCTAGTATTTAAAGGGAAGATCCAGTATAACTACTTTTTCATAAGAATCTTGTATTTATTGCCACCTCTAGGTGGAAACATTACAAGGTCTATCACCTTAACATTAAAACTTGGAATGTTAGTGAAATGTAATCCATTAAAGTGATTGGCTACACTGGAAGTTTTCACATAATGCTTCATGTCTCTCTTATGCTCACCAATTCTGGACTTTATTGTACGAGAGGTCTGACCAACATATTGGGCTCCACACAGATTGTACTCTAGCAAATAAACCACAAATGTGGATGTACAATTGGCATAATGATTCAATCTGTAACTCAGCCCTGTTGAAATACTTTTGAATGAATCAACTCTAGAAATAGTCTCACAAGTTACACAGCTCAGTGTCAGGCATTGAAAAGTACCCTTCTTATTAAACCACGTTGGTTTCTTTTTATTCAAATTACTGACTACTAAACTGGGGGCCAACTTGTTACCCAAGTTAGGTGCCTTTCTTGGTACAAATTTAATTTGTTCTACATATGGAGAGAGAATCTCATCTCCCTTCAGGAAAACAAAGTTTTGCTTTAAAATGTTACATATTTCAGTGAATTGTGAAGAATATTCTGTGGAAAACACCATAGATTTAGAGAAACTGTCATCTCTCTTACGTGACTTATTTTTGACATTTGCCAGGGGTTTTTCCTAACCTCTTTCAGTGCTCTCTCTAATAGGCCATTATCATAACCCCTGATCAACAGCCTCTTCTTAAGACTCAAAGCCTGTTTTTCAAAGAGAAGGTCAGAAGATGCATTCCTTCTGAGTCTTAAAAATTGGCACTTGGGAATAGCTTTTAGCAAATTTTTGGGATGGCACGAGTTCGCATGCAAAATTATGTTGCCTGCAGTGGGTTTTCTAAAGGTATCCGCAACAACTGAGTTACTCTGAATACACCCACTTAATGTAAGATCCAATATTGGGCCTCAGTATTATGCATGATTCCTGTGAACCTTAACCCAAGTTCATTATCATTGATAAAGTGCAAAAAGTCATCAAACACAAAGTCCCCTTTTAACTATAAATATGAGATCATCAATATATCTCATATATAGTTGGATTCTGTCCTTAAAGGGATTGTCTGCATTGTATAGTTTGGCGAGCTCCCACCAGCCCATAAATAGATTGGCAAATGAAGGGGCAAATTTCGCCCCCATTGCCGTTCCACAATTCTGTAAAAAATACTTATCATCAAACATAAAAAAAATATGGAATAGTAGGAACTCGACACACTCACAAATGTTTATGCACAATTCATCTGAAAAATGTGTTCTCTGCTTAAGAAAAAATTCAATAGCCTTGATCCCTAGTACATGAGGGATATTAGAGTACACAGGGACCACATCTACCACCACCCAGCCAAAGCCCTCACACCATCTGACATTATCCAAAAGAGAGATAAGATGGCCTGAGTCCCTTAGGTAGCTGCTTAAACCCTTCACAAGTGGTTGTAATATTGCATCAACCCACTCTGATAATGGTTCAACAATGAACCTATTCCTGAAATAATTGGACGACCAGGTGGGTTGACCATATTTTTGTGAATCTTGGGTAGGTGGTGGAAAATGGGCATCACTGGGTAAGAGGGAATAAGAGAAGACTTATAGTCTTCTCTAAAGACTCCCAAACGTATTCCTTCATCTATAAGCTTCTCAAGTTTTGAAAGCTCTTGTTGGATTAGATGGCAAAGACCTATAGGTGATACCATCACTCAGTTGTCGAATCACCTCTTTTACCTAATCTGATTTGTTGACAACAACGACATTGCCACCCTTGTCAGATGAATGAATGACAATGCCATGGTTGTCACAAAGCTGTTTAATTACTAGCCTCTCTTTGTAGCTATGATTCTTTGATTTTTTACTAATGCTTAAAGAAGCCATATTTTTTACTAAAACTTATGATGTCTTGCTCAACCTTTTTCTGGAACATATTGAGATGCATACCCCTGGATTGTATGGGATAAAAATCCAAAGCCACCATCTTAGGTTTGCTAATCGTATGATCATTAAGACCCCCATCACCAGAATATAATTTTAAACAATTTTCCAGTTAATTTCTATTTTTTATTTTGTCTAATTCTCTTGGTATCCTTTTTGAAGGAGCAGCAATAGGAGCCAACTGCACACATTGGTAAGCCACTTAACACTTTTTTAAAATAAGAATATTGCATAATATCCTTTTACATGTTTTCATCTACTTAACTGCAAAGTGTTGTAATGCACATATATATATATATATATATATATATATATATATATATATATACATATATATATATATATATATATATATGTTTACATATGTATTTATGTGTTTATATGTGTATACAAGTCTGTAAATACATATATACACATAAATACATATGTAAACACACACATATATATATATATATATATATATATATACATATTTAGACAGAGGCGTAACTAGAAATCACAGGGCTCAGGTGCAAGAAATTTTTAAATTTTTATTAGATAGTGTTATTATGAGTGTAACTGTACTTTGTAATGTATTTTTGTTTCACGAAACAGTGAACCAGAGCTCTGAGGACGCGGTAATCATTCAAGCGTAAATCGTGATTGCGCTCAAGTGATTACGTTTACTTTCAACTCATAATACCAGCGGTAAACCCGATGCGCGCAAACTCCCGTGATAAACCCCTTATTGCTTGCACGCAAATGTTAGCGTTCCAATCGGAATCTGACCCTTTATTGGTGGTTTATTTGTGAATTCCCTATGGCCTCTAGGGAGAGAGGGGGGGATTGGGATTGGCCCCAGATGACCTATTGATACAGACCTAAGTGTTAACAATAGGTAGTGCCTTATGCCAAATAGTGCAAAATGTTTAATAAAGCGAAGGACAGAAAAGGTAAAGCATATTGGGCACACTTGTTGGGGGTCAAAACCAATGCTGTGGGTAGTGTGGTGTGTCGTGTATTTATTAAAACTTAACTTTTATATCAATTATATTAAAAAAAGGAGTGGAATTTTCCACCAGTGAGAATAAAACAACAACCAAATAAATAAAAATGTGTCCGAGTGATACTCGGTACGCAAGAGCTCCTCTCTGGTGTGATACAGTGATCAGTCTGTATCACAGAGTCCGGTGGATAGCTTAAACAATAAATGTGAGTATCCTCAACTATACGCTCGAACCTATAGTGTGAATACCAATATCATCAGTGATGTTAATAAATATATTACTTTATTCTTATCTATTCGAAAACTTCCTTATCACACATCGACTTTCTGTATGATTATTGGAGTGTTATACTTGTCAGAACCACTTGTATATGGATACAATATGATTACCACACAGTTAGTATATAGATATATATGTTCAAGGTGTTTTTACTGTTAGTAAAAGAGGATATATTTATCTTGTGCTATTCCACTTAGAGTCTCCCCCAATAACCCAAATTTCCATTAATTATATTATAGGGTATTCCCCCAAATTAGAAATATATGGGTTAATATAAGGGAATATATGACTCTGGTTATATTGATTCCACAATGGGTCTGAGCCTTTGAGAGCTTGTAAGAAGCGGTTAGCTTACATTTATCTGCTCCACTATCATGAGACTAAACATAGTCTAAGTCAATAAAGTATTTTATGCTAACTATCGCTTAGTCAAGCAAGCACTAGTAGAATTATAACGGAATAGCTTCCAGAATTTAGTGGTACCACAAGAATTTAACTATAACTATAGCCTAAATATGAGCATATCGCTCCAACAGGGTCGGGCTTTATTGGTGGTGTAAAACCTCAGTGGCTGAGAGGGAAAATTCCCACAACTGACAAGGGAAATACCTCACAAGCATAAAAAATATTTTTTATGCATTTGACCACAGGTTGATTTTTTTTTATAAATTTTAAAATTTTTAATTTTTATATGAAATCAAAACTTTAAAAGGGACATAAAAGTAAAAATGTAACTTTCATGATTCAGATAGGGCATATCATATTAATACACTTTTAAATTAACTTCTGTTATCAAAATTACATTGTCCTCAGGGTATCCTTTGTTGAAAAGCATATGTACATATCCTCAGTCAAAGCAATGCACCACAGAGAGCGAAATGGTGATTGGTGGCTACACACATGCCCCTCTTGCCATTGGCTCACGGAATATGCTCACCTACATACCCGTAGTGCATTGCTGCTCTGGAGTTGTTTTTAACCATGTGTTTAATCTATTTGCTGAGATAAGTAGTTATATATATGCAATCAATACTGCAATAATCAAATGTTCTTATGTATTAGAGCATTTTCCCCCCCACTTTTTTGTCCCTGTATGGGAATCAATATGGTTGAGTGAAGAGTTTTTTTTAATAAAAATAGCAATAAAGGAACAAACGCTAAAGCTTTAGTGTAAAATAAATAATAAAAGTACATAAGTATATAGATACTCTATGAATTCATGATATCCTTTACTGTATTTGTAAACCATACTATATACCCTCAATACGCTCTTCTACACAAGTAGAATAGAATCTATGCAAAATTATAGTTTTATACCTCACAACTTTCAGTTAGGCACCTTATATTTTAATATTCTCAACTTGAACTTCATTAAATGCCTTGCAATGGAGAAAATTACATTCATATTTAAAGTCTAAGGTGTTGCATTAGCATTCTAAAATAAACACTTCAGTTGGTGTAAACTTTTATCATACTATTCATTTCCTTGTGTACAAATAATACATTGATAGTTGTGCATTTTGTTTAGAACTTGTACCGTTTTCTTAACCTTCTGCTAATTACTGTATGATAAATTCTCCAAAAATTGTGCACAATGGGTAGATATACTGTTGCATTAAAGGGGCACTAACTAAACCCTGTTAAACTGTACCTTTATCAGTTAATTTATAACTGTCCCTAACTGGTCTCAGCAGAGGAGATTCAGGTAAGGACAACAGAATTTTAAACCAATGGAAACCTGTCTTGCTTATTACGTTATAGAAACTGAAGTTTTAGTTTATATCTTAAAGATTTAAACCACTTATCTAAAAATACATCTGCATAATATTTGTAGGCTAATCGTGCTTTGAATATTTAATATCTAGCAATTTTTTTGTTTACTTAAAGGGAAATAAAACACAAACTTTTCTTTTATGATTCAGAGAGAACATCAGGACCGGACTGGGAATAAAAAGCAGCCTTGGAAAATTTGGAGACCAGCCCTATTTTCTGTTGACTCAGTATAAGACGCACACCCTACTTTTCACAAAGGTGATTACTGGGATACTCCTTTACCTAATATTTTTTTTTAGAATTAAATTATAGTAGTTTGTATTAAAAAAAGTGCCAGATTGTTGTTATATAGACACCCTACAACCCAACGGCATCCGTTAATCACCCCTTTAAATTGTAGCTTTCCAGCCCCGGCTACTGTAGCCCACCGGGACATCTATTGGTATCCTGGTAGGCCAATCCAGCCTTGGAGAACATACATTTTTAAACAACTTTCCAGTTGACTTCTATTATCACATTTGCATCATTATCCTGATAGGATTAATTTAACCTATGTTGAAGGAGCAGCAATTTACTACTGGGAGCTAGCTGAACACATAAGGTTAGTCAATGACAAGATACATGTGCCGTAATAGGCATGAAACCCGTAGGATGTATGTAATGAGAAGATCTGCTGGCTTTTCAGTGTTGATTCTTTGCTGCAATTTTGTTTTTTAATGGCAACATTAAAAGTTACATTTTAAATTAAATTTGTCTCCTCTTCTACATTAGGACTTTTGTTCGCAGCCAATGACAAGATACAAGTGCAGCCACCAATTATTAGTTCCCATTGTGCATTGGTTGTTTAAAATTATATGATCAATATGAATAATAAAATAAACCTTTTGGGGTTTTATGTCCCTTTAAATACATGATATTCTGCTTACAAATATTCATAAAAGTTAGAGTTATCATACAGAGTATTCAATCAATTTTGTTTACATATATATACTGTATGTATATATATATATATATATATATATACACATACACAAAGTCATACACAATATTTGACAAATATAAGCTACAGTCACTAATCAAATAAAGTTTGTTCTAATCAAGGGGAGATAATCTTACTCTAGCTACAAGCTAGTTTGAACTCACTCTATTATATTTTATATTATATAAGGTAAAAACAGTTAGCATATTTAAAAAAACTAGCATTATTAGGTTCAGATATTGTTAGCAAAATCTTACTCTATTAGGTTTCAAAATGTACAGTTAAAATGGAAAACTCACCCCCAGGACAGTAATCACAGCACAAGGATTCTCCTGCATATGGCGAAAATAAATTCTGGTGATCTGGACAATTTAAAGCTGTAAGTGTTTTGAGAAGTAGAGGAAACAAAATGCATAGCCTTAAAATAACTTCCATCGCTTGTTGCCAGGTAACATCCACTGTGAAGAGGAACAGAATTACTTGTGCAGAGGGAACACAGCTGCCAGTTCATTCATAGTCAACGTATGAGGAAGTAATATGTCATCGGACTAGCCAATGAGAGAACTTTTCCAGTGTTAAGAAAGTATTTTTTTGTTGGTTTTTTTTTTGGACACGTTTCTAAAACTATGATGTCAAAGAGAAAGAGTTGACAAAATATATGTGTGTGATTAGTACTTGCACATTGCAATATAATTGAAATATTGAAATAACAAGAATAACCTTAAAAAAAAAAAGAAAGCATTTTAAAAAATAGTTACAGAGCAATTAAAGGACCAGTTAGCACAGTAGTATAGCATAATCGGCAAAGGCATAATAAAGAGACAATGCACTTAGTTTGAATTTCAAAATGAGTAGTAGATTTCTGTCTGCATGTTAACAGCTGCAGATGAGCTCTTTTTAATGTCAACGTGATCACAGTCAGCCATTTTCATTGTTTATTGGCAGAAATTATTACATTATCGGATTGGTGAAATAAAGGGACATTACACATTAAATAAATGCTAGATAGAATGATGCATAAAAAAAAAGGTTAGTCTGAGAATCGCATGTAGATGTATTTTCAACTTTAACCTGAACCTTCAAAATACCGGCCATGTCAACCCTAGCGCCATATTGGATGACATTAGGAAGCAACATCACCAGACAGATACAAACTCTACCTGCTTATTTAATTATGGTTTAAAAAGCAATACTAAGGCATGTGCTGTTTTTGTTATTCAGCATTAGTTTTACAAATGAATGTCAAGTATGGCCTCCGGCTATTTTTGGTGCTGGATTTATTAGTGTTAAAGTGCAACACAGAAATATATGTGCAAACCCAGACATTTGTTTGCTGCACTTTAACACTAAAAAATCTAGTTCTGAAATTTGCTGTATGCCGGTGCCCACTGTACTGATAAGGGCCTGTTCAAATCCCTTAAAGGGACATACATATGTAGAACTACAGGTTAAATGGGCACATATCACCTATTAGCCTGACTAAACACTATTAAAAAGGGATTGATCAGCATACAGGCTCTTACCAAAGCCTAATACTTAGAGAGAACACTTTTAAGTTAACATTTTATTACTTATCTCTCTTAACACCTATTGGGAGTGTAGTTTCTTTTGCTGGCTACTTTTACACAGCTTTTCTATAGCCAATACTTAAGTATATAAACTTTCAGTAAAGGTGGGAATACCACCGGTAAAGTCAATTATTTTAAATACCAAATTAAGTTTAGATGAGCCATTTTTAAACAGATTAAAGGGGCAAAAATGTTAGGGTACACTGCCCCTTAAATGGTGCACAATTGATTTTGGGATCACAAAATCAGGAGATTATTGATGCAGATAATACATTTGTGTTGTTTTAGGTGGTATAAATTCCCAACCACTGATCATGAACTCATAGTTGACAAAACAATAGGATAGGCAAGTTTTTATGAACACATTTCCTACAAGCATGTGTTATCTTCAATGAAGCATAGTTTCTTATGTCCCACTTCTTTCTTTTTTTTTTAAATATATATTTTTTTTATTGAGGTTTAACACATAATACATAACAGAGAAGTTACAGTGTGACATAGGTGCATGGTCATGAAAAGAGAAATAATTATAAATTATGTCAATCTATAGAAGTAAATAGTAACCTCAATGGTTCAGTTTTTATATTATAAAGTTTATATCTAGCCTTCCTGATTGGTTAAAGGGGCCACTTTTGGACCCACCATACCTCAAAAAGACAAGGGGGTCGATTTATCATGGCCAAATGGGGCCAGATACATCTGTTTCCTCGAGAGCCTTCAGGCTCGCTGGAAACAGGGAGTTAAGAAGCAGCGGTCTTAAGACTGCTGCTCCTTAACTCGTACGCCACCTCTGAGGTGGCGTACAGCAATCAGCCCAATCACATACGATCAGGTTGATTGACATCCCCTGCTAGCGGCCTGCTGGGGGCGGCATTGCACAATTAGTTCATCAGAACTGCTTATGCAATGTTAAATGCAGACAGCGTATGCTGTTGGCATTCAGCGATATCGGACGTGCATGATTGCTACAGCGGATCATGTCCTTCCAACTCTTAATAAATCAGCCCCATAAAATCTAAAGAAGGCAAATCATAAAGAGGGCACCACTTTTTGGTCCCAGTTTGTGGCAGAACCTCAGTTTTATACTTTTGTATGATAGGACACTATCTTAACCATAATAGATAGGAAACACTGAATACAAAACTTGATGAACAATTATAAAGCTAAATATAGGTATCAGAAAAAAAGAAAACTGTGTGAAACTGTATTCACTATAGTTACAGAGGCTTCAGTACCAACAGTATGCAAGCTCTAATGCTATAATATGACCCTCTAAACAGGTATCAGGAAATTATGTATGTTACTTTTATAAGAGAAAATAATATAGTACCATTAATGTGTAACCCACCATTCAAATATAAGGTGTCATGAAGAGTCAAATGAAACCGTCTTATTGGGCAATAATTAATACGGGAAATATGAATGTGGATAAGAAACCCAGTACAGATGTTTTAGATAGGAACATCCCCTCCCCAGCCACCCCGGCCGCAGACAGCACTGTTTCAACCTTGCAATATTGTAGAGGGGTTTACTATAGATTCAAGTGAGACACAAATACTTATGGGCATACTAAAATAACTATGTGTGAGAGGACACCATACAACATGCTAAAAGAATGCAGAGGTATGTGTATATAAACCTATATTTGGCGCGTTGTTGTTGCTAAGTAGGTATGAGCCATAGGAATTTCTTGTATACAAGAGAACAAGGGATCTTAAAATATGGGACATGTATAGTGTCATAAAGACAATACCCATTAAGAGGATATTATCGGGATTCTGAAATATGCTTGCATGAAATGTAAATTACACATTTCCATACTAATACAGTAATTGTGACTTCCTCGAGATATAACACTTAAAGAATAGTAGAATATAACATTGGCATATAAAAATCACACAATTATAACTGGTGGTGCAATACCATAAACATAATAGATATTGTTATAATACAACAAAACAATATATGAAGTGTCATACAGGTTAATTATTGTATGGAAAGACTTTCCAGAGGGTGACAGTACTCTGAAAAAAACATAATTTATGCTTACCAAATAAATTCCTTTCCTTCCTGGCAGGGAGAGTCCACAACTTCATTCCTTACTGTTGTGAAATACAACACCTGGCCACCAGGAGGAGGCAAAGACACCCCAGCCAAAGGCTTAAATATCCCTCCCTCTTCCCCTATCCCCTCAGTCAATCTGCCGAGGGAACAAGGAAAAGTAAGAGAAACATCAGGGTATAAAGGTGCCATAAGAAATAATATAAAAAAGGGAGTCGCCCAACAAAAATATATTACGGGCAGGGTCGCGGACTCTCCCTGCCAGGAAGGAAAGGAATTTATCTGGTGAGCATAAATTATGTTTTCCTTCCATAAGGCAGGGAGAGTCCACAACTTCATTCCTTACTGTTGGGAACACTATACCCAAGCTCCAGAGGACACTGAAGGAATCACAGGAGGGAGCAAAAGAGAGGCGGACCCTAGTCTGAGGGCACCACAGCCTGCAAATCTTTTCTCCTGAAAGCTGCTTCAGCCGAAGAAAACACATCAAACCTGTAAAATTTAGAAAAAGTGTGTAAGGAGGACCAGGTAGCCACCTTACAAATCCGATCCATAGAGGCTTCTTTCTTAAAAGCCCAGGAGGAAGCCACTGCTCTAGTTGAATGAGCTGGTATCCTCTCAGGAGGCTTTCGCCCCGCTAACTCATAAGCTAAGTAGATGATACTCCTCAACCAGAAAGATAGGGAAGTTGTCGTAGCCTTCTGCCTCTTACGTTTCACCGAATATATGACAAAGAGGAAGATTGTCTGAACTCCTTAGTAGCCTGAAGATCAAACTTCAAGGCACAAACCACATCTAGATTATGAAGCAAATGTTCCTTCGCTGAAGAAGGATTAGGACACAAAAAAGGAACAACATTTTCTTGATTAATGTTATGATCCGACACCACCTTAGGGAGAAACCCTATTTTAATACGTAAAACCTCCTTATCAGCATGGAAAACAACATAAGGGGGGGTCACATTGCAAAGCAGAAATCTCAGAAACTCTGTGCGCAGAGGCAATAGCCAACAAAAAAACATAATTTATGTAAGAACTTACCTGATAAATTCATTTCTTTCATATTAGCAAGAGTCCATGAGCTAGTGACGTATGGGATATACATTCCTACCAGGAGGGGCAAAGTTTCCCAAACCTTAAAATGCCTATAAATACACCCCTCACCACACCCACAATTCAGTTTAACGAATAGCCAAGAAGTGGGGTGATAAGAAAAAAGTGCGAAAGCATATAAAATAAGGAATTGGAATAATTGTGCTTTATACAAAATCATAACCACCACAAAAAAAGGGCGGGCCTCATGGACTCTTGCTAATATGAAAGAAATGAATTTATCAGGTAAGTTCTTACATAAATTATGTTTTCTTTCATGTAATTAGCAAGAGTCCATGAGCTAGTGACGTATGGGATAATGACTACCCAAGAAGTGGATCTTTCCACACAAGAGTCACTAGAGAGGGAGGGATAAAATAAAGACAGCCAATTCCTGCTGAAAATAATCCACACCCAAAATAAAGTTTAATGAAAAACATAAGCAGAAGATTCAAACTGAAACCGCTGCCTGAAGTACTTTTCTACCAAAAACTGCTTCAGAAGAAGAAAATACATCAAAATGGTAGAATTTAGTAAAAGTATGCAAAGAGGACCAAGTCGCTGCTTTGCAGATCTGGTCAACCGAAGCTTCATTCCTAAACGCCCAGGAAGTAGAAACTGACCTAGTAGAATGAGCTGTAATTCTCTGAGGCGGAGTTTTACCCGACTCAACATAGGCAAGATGAATTAAAGATTTCAACCAAGATGCCAAAGAAATGGCAGAAGCTTTCTGGCCTTTTCTAGAACCGGAAAAAATAACAAATAGACTAGAAGTCTTACGAAAAGATTTCGTAGCTTCAACATAATATTTCAAAGCTCTAACAACATCCAAAGAATGCAACGATTTCTCCTTAGAATTCTTAGGATTAGGACATAATGAAGGAACCACAATTTATCTACTAATGTTGTTGGAATTCACAACTTTAGGTAAAAATTCAAAAGAAGTTCGCAACACCGCCTTATCCTGATGAAAAATCAGAAAAGGAGACTCACAAGAAAGAGCAGATAATTCAGAAACTCTTCTGGCAGAAGAGATGGCCAAAAGGAACAAAAAACTTTCCAAGAAAGTAATTTAATATCCAATGAATGCATAGGTTCAAATGGAGGAGCTTGAAGAGCCCCCAGAACCAAATTCAAACTCCAAGGAGGAGAAATTGACTTAATGACAGGCTTTATACGAACCAAAGCTTGTACAAAACAATGAATATCAGGAAGAATAGCAATCTTTCTGTGAAAAAGAACAGAAAGAGCAGAGATTTGACCTTTCAAGGAACTTGCGGACAAACCCTTATCTAAACCATCCTGAAGAATACTGTAATATTCTCGGTATTCTAAAAGAATGCCAAGAAAAATGATGAGAAAGACACCAAGAAATATAAGTCTTCCAGACTCTATAATATATCTCTCTGGATACAGATGTACGAGCCTGTAACATAGTATTAATCACAGAGTCAGAGAAACCTCTTTGACCAAGAATCAAGCGTTCAATCGCCATACCTTTAAATTTAAGGATTTCAGATCCTGATGGGAAAAAAGGACCTTGAGACAAAAGGTCTGGTCTTAACGGAAGAGTCCACGGTTGGCAAGAGGCCATCCGGACAAGATCCGCATACCAAAACCTGTAAGGCCATGCCGGAGCTACCAGCAGAACAAACGAGCATTCCTTCAGAATCTTGGAGGTTACTCTTGGAAGAAGAACTAGAGGCGGAAAGATATAGGGAGGATGATACTTCCAAGGAAGTGATAATGCATCCACTGCCTCCGCCTGAGGATCCCGGGATCTGGACAGATACCTGGGAAGTTTCTTGTTTAGATGAGAAGCCATCAGATCTATTTCTGGAAGTTCCTACATTTGAACAATCTGAAGAAATACCTCTGGGTGAAGAGACCATTCGCCCGGATGCAACGTTTGACGACTGAGATAATCCGCTTTCCAATTGTCCATACCTGGGATATGAACCGCAGAGATTAGACAGGAGCTGGATTCCGCCCAAACCAAAATTCGAGATACTTCTTTCATAGCCAGAGGACTGTGAGTCCCTCCTTGATGATTGATGTATGCCACAGTTGTGACATTGTCTATCTGAAAACAAATGAACAACTCTCTCTTCAGAAGAGGCCAAGACTGAAGAGCTCTGAAAATTGCACGGAGTTCCAAAATATTGATCGGAAATCTCACCTCCTGAGATTCCCAAACCCCTTGTGCCGTCAGATACCCCCACACAGCTCCCCAACCTGTAAGACTTGCATCTGTTGAGATTATAGTCCAGGTCGGAAGAACAAAGAAGCCCCCTGAACTAAACGATGGTGATCTGTCCACCATGTCAGAGAGTGTTGTAAAATCGGTTTAAAGATATTAATTGAGATATCTTTGAGTAATCCCTGCACCATTGGTTCAGCATACAGAGCTGAAGAGGTCGCATGTGAAAACGAGCAAAGGAGATCGCATCTGATGCGGCAGTCCTAAGACCCAACATTTCCATGCATAAGGCTACCAAAGGGAATGATTGTGACTGAAGGTTTTGACAAGCTGATATCAATGTTAAACTTCTCTTGTCTGACAAGGACAGAGTCATAGACACTGAATTTATCTAGAAACCTAAAAAGGTTACCCTTGTCTGAGGAATCAATGAACTGATTGGTAAATTGATCCTCCAACCATGAACTTGAAGAAACAACACAAGTCGATTCGTATGAGATTCTTCGAAAATGAGAAGACTGAGCAAATACCAAGATATCGTCCAAATAAGGAAATACCAAAACCCTATTCTCTGATTACAGAAAGAAGGGCACCGAGAACCTTTGAAAAAAATTCTTGGAACTGAGGCTAAGCCAAACGGTAGAGCCACAAAACTGGTAATGCTTGTCTAAAAAGAGAATCTCAGACACTAAAAGTGATCTGGATGAATCGGAATATGCAGATACATATCCTGTAAATCTATTGTAGACATATAATGCCCTTGCTAAACAAAAGGCAGGATAGTCCTACAGTAACCATCTTGAATGTTGGTATCCTAACATAATGATTCAATAATGATAGATCCGGAACTGGTCTGAAGGAATTGACCTTCTTTGGTACAATGAAGAGATAAAATAAGACCCCAGCCCCTGTTCCAGAACTGGAACTGGCATAAATACTCCAGCCAACTCTAGATCTGAAAAACATTTCAGAAATGCTGAGCCTTTGCTGTGTTAACTGGGACACGGGAAAGAAAAGAATCTCTTAGCAGGAGGCCTTAACTTGAAGCCAATTCTGTACCTTTCTGAAACAATGTTTCTGAAACCAGAGATTAAGAACGGAATTGATCCAAATTTCTTTGAAGAAAACGTAATCTGCCCCATACCAGCTGAGCTGGAATAAGGGCCGCACCTTCATAGGTACTTAGGAGCTGGCTATAGGTTTCTATAAGGCTTGGATATATTCCAAACTGGAAATAGTTTCCAAACTGATACCGCTCCTGAGGATGAAGGATCAGGCTTTTGTTCCTTGTGAGGAAAGGAACAAAAATGATTATTTACCCTGGAAAGAAAGGGAAAGCAAAGTTGACTTAGAAGACATGTCAGCATTCCAAGTTTAATCCATAAAGCTATTCTAGCTAAAATAGCTAGAGACATATACCTGACATCAACTCTAATGATATCAAAAGATGGTATCACCAATAAAATTATTAGCATGTTATAGAATAAAAATAATGCTATAAAATTATGATCTGTTACTTGTTGCGCTAAAGCTTCTAATCAAAAAGTTGAAGCTGCAGCAACATCAGCTAAAAATATAGCAGGTCTAAGAAGATTACCTGAACATAAGTAAGCTTTTCTTAGAAAGGAATCAATTTTCCTATCTAAAGGATCCTTAAATGAAGTACTATCTGCCGTAGGAATAGTAGTACATTAGCAGGAGTAGAGACAGCCCCATAACCTTAGGGATTTTTGTCCCAAAAAACTCTAATCTGTCAGATGGCACAGGATATAATTTGCTTAAACGTCTAGAAGGAGTAAATAAATTACCCAAATTATTCCATTCCCTGGAAATTACTTCAGAAATAGCATCAGGGAGATAAAACACTTCTGGAATAACTACAGGAGATTTAAAAACCTTATTTAAACGTTTACATTTAGTATCAAGAGGACCAGAATCCTCTATTTCTAATGCAAATAACACTTCTTTAAGTAAAGAACGAATAAATTCCATCTTGAACAAATACAAAGATTTATCAGCATCAACCTCTGAGACAGAAACCTCAGAACCAGAAGAACCATTATCAGTATCAGAATGATGATGTTCATTTAAAAATTCATCTGAAAAAAAGAGAAGTTTTAAAAGACTTTTATGTATACTAGAAGGAAAAATAACAGACATAGCCTTCTTAATGGATTTAAAAAATAAAATCTCTTATGTTATCAGGAACACTCTGAAAATTAGATGTTGACGGAACAGCAACAGGTAATGTAACAGTACTAAAGGAAATTTTATCTGCATTAATAAGTTTGACATGACATGCAATACAAATAACAGCTGGAGAAACAGATACCAAAAGTTTATAGCAGATACACTTAGCTTGGTAGCTCCAGCATTGTGCAGTGATTTTCCTGAAGTATCTTCTGACTCAGTTGCAACGTGGAACATCTTGCAATATGTAAAAGAAAAAAACAACATATAAAGCAAAATTGATCAAATTCCTTAAATGACAGTTTCAGGAATGGGAAAAAATGCCAAAGAACAAGCTTCTAGCAACCAGAAGCAATAAAAAATGAGACTTAAATAATGTGGAGACAAAAATGACGCCCATATTTTTTCGCGCCAAATAAGACGCCCACATTATTTGGCGCCTAAATGCTTTTTGGCGCCAAAAATGACGCCACATCCGGAACGCCGACATTTTTGGCGCAAAATAACGTCAAAGAATGACGCAACTTCCGGCGACACGTATGACGCCGGAAACGGAAATAGAATTTTTGCGCCAAAAAAGTCCGCGCCAAGAATGACGCAATAAAATGAAGCATTTTCAGCCCCCGCGAGCCTAACAGCCCACAGGGAAAAAGTCAAATTTTAAGGTAAAAAATGTTAAATTAAAATGCATTATCCCAAATATGAAACTGACTGTCTGAAAAATAAGGAAAGTTGAACATTCTGAGTCAAGGCAAATAAATGTTTGAATACATATATTTAGAACTTTATAAACAAAGTGCCCAACCATAGCTAGGAGTGTCACAGAAAATAAGACTTACTTACCCCAGGACACTCATCTACATATAGCAGATAGCCAAACCAGTACTGAAACGAGAATCAGCAGAGGTAATGGTATATATAAGAGTATATCGTCGATCTGAAAAGGGAGGTAAGAGATGAATCTCTACGACCGATAACAGAGAACCTATGAAATAGACCCCTTAGAAGGAGATCACTGCATTCAAATAGGCAATACTCTCCTCACATCCCTCTGACATTCACTGCACGCTGAGAGGAAAACCGGGCTCCAACTTGCTGCGGAGCGCATATCAACGTAGAATCTAGCACAAACTTACTTCACCACCTCCATCGGAGGCAAAGTTTGTAAAACTGAATTGTGGGTGTGGTGAGGGGTGTATTTATAGGCATTTTAAGGTTTGGGAAACTTTGCCCCTCCTGGTAGGAATGTATATCCCATACGTCACTAGCTCATGGACTCTTGCTAATTACATGAAAGAAAAGAACCTTCCAAGATAACAATTTAATGTCAACACTATGCATAGGCTCAAACAGAGCCTGCTGCAAAACACGAAGAACAGGATTGAGGCTCCAAGGCGGAGCCCCAGATCTAAACACAGGTCTGATTCTAGTCAGAGCCTTAACAAAGGACTGCACATCCGGAAATTCGGCCAATCTCCTGTGCAGTAACACTGACAGGGCCAATATCTGTCCCTTCAGGGAACTAGCAGATAGACCCTTCTCCAGTCCATCCTAGAGAAAAGACAAAATTATGGCAACCTTAACCTTATAAAAAGAGAGAGAGATGCACTCAACTGAGACAGAACAAAAGCTAGAAAAACTTCCGTGCCTGTTCATTTTTGGGTGCCACTCAGGGTGCATACTCTTTTAGCACACTATGCCCCTTCACAGAGAAAAAATATCCTGTAGCATATCAGTCTGACCCTGCCCAATGACAGTCCAGCGCCGAAATACCAGGCAATTCTTCTCTGAACAAGAGAAAACAACAACCCCAGACGATCGTTTCGGCCTTTTGTGGGCCTCGTCAGTGAGGTGCAGTCGCATCCCTCTAAGGGCATGTGTGCAAGGAGTCCACGTCTGGTTTCCCCTTTTACTCTTAGGGAGACCCAAGAGCAATTTGCATAAATATAAAAAGAGAGAGAGATGCACTCAACTGAGACAGAACAAAAGCTAGAAAAACTTCCGTGCCTGTTCATTTTTGGGTGCCACTCAGGGTGCATACTCTTTTAGCACACTATGCCCCTTCACAGAGAAAAAATATCCTGTAGCATATCAGTCTGACCCTGCCCAATGACAGTCCAGCGCCGAAATACCAGGCAATTCTTCTCTGAACAAGAGAAAACAACAACCCCAGACGATCGTTTCGGCCTTTTGTGGGCCTCGTCAGTGAGGTGCAGTCGCATCCCTCTAAGGGCATGTGTGCAAGGAGTCCACGTCTGGTTTCCCCTTTTACTCTTAGGGAGACCCAAGAGCAATTTGCATAAATATAAAAAGAGAGAGAGATGCACTCAACTGAGACAGAACAAAAGCTAGAAAAACTTCCGTGCCTGTTCATTTTTGGGTGCCACTCAGGGTGCATACTCTTTTAGCACACTATGCCCCTTCACAGAGAAAAAATATCCTGTAGCATATCAGTCTGACCCTGCCCAATGACAGTCCAGCGCCGAAATACCAGGCAATTCTTCTCTGAACAAGAGAAAACAACAACCCCAGACGATCGTTTCGGCCTTTTGTGGGCCTCGTCAGTGAGGTGCAGTCGCATCCCTCTAAGGGCATGTGTGCAAGGAGTCCACGTCTGGTTTCCCCTTTTACTCTTAGGGAGACCCAAGAGCAATTTGCATAAATATAAAAAGAGAGAGAGATGCACTCAACTGAGACAGAACAAAAGCTAGAAAAACTTCCGTGCCTGTTCATTTTTGGGTGCCACTCAGGGTGCATACTCTTTTAGCACACTATGCCCCTTCACAGAGAAAAAATATCCTGTAGCATATCAGTCTGACCCTGCCCAATGACAGTCCAGCGCCGAAATACCAGGCAATTCTTCTCTGAACAAGAGAAAACAACAACCCCAGACGATCGTTTCGGCCTTTTGTGGGCCTCGTCAGTGAGGTGCAGTCGCATCCCTCTAAGGGCATGTGTGCAAGGAGTCCACGTCTGGTTTCCCCTTTTACTCTTAGGGAGACCCAAGAGCAATTTGCATAAATATAAAAAGAGAGAGAGATGCACTCAACTGAGACAGAACAAAAGCTAGAAAAACTTCCGTGCCTGTTCATTTTTGGGTGCCACTCAGGGTGCATACTCTTTTAGCACATTATGCCCCTTCACAGAGAAAAAATATCCTGTAGCATATCAGTCTGACCCTGCCCAATGACAGTCCAGCGCCGAAATACCAGGCAATTCTTCTCTGAACAAGAGAAAACAACAACCCCAGACAATCGTTTCGGCCTTTTGTGGGCCTCGTCAGTGAGGTGCAGTCGCATCCCTCTAAGGGCATGTGTGCAAGGAGTCCACGTCTGGTTTCCCCTTTTACTCTTAGGGAGACCCAAGAGCAATTTGCATAAATATAAAAAGAGAGAGAGATGCACTCAACTGAGACAGAACAAAAGCTAGAAAAACTTCCGTGCCTGTTCATTTTTGGGTGCCACTCAGGGTGCATACTCTTTTAGCACACTATGCCCCTTCACAGAGAAAAAATATCCTGTAGCATATCAGTCTGACCCTGCCCAATGACAGTCCAGCGCCGAAATACCAGGCAATTCTTCTCTGAACAAGAGAAAACAACAACCCCAGACGATCGTTTCGGCCTTTTGTGGGCCTCGTCAGTGAGGTGCAGTCGCATCCCTCTAAGGGCATGTGTGCAAGGAGTCCACGTCTGGTTTCCCCTTTTACTCTTAGGGAGACCCAAGAGCAATTTGCATAAATATAAAAAGAGAGAGAGATGCACTCAACTGAGACAGAACAAAAGCTAGAAAAACTTCCGTGCCTGTTCATTTTTGGGTGCCACTCAGGGTGCATACTCTTTTAGCACACTATGCCCCTTCACAGAGAAAAAATATCCTGTAGCATATCAGTCTGACCCTGCCCAATGACAGTCCAGCGCCGAAATACCAGGCAATTCTTCTCTGAACAAGAGAAAACAACAACCCCAGACGATCGTTTCGGCCTTTTGTGGGCCTCGTCAGTGAGGTGCAGTCGCATCCCTCTAAGGGCATGTGTGCAAGGAGTCCACGTCTGGTTTCCCCTTTTACTCTTAGGGAGACCCAAGAGCAATTTGCATAAATATAAAAAGAGAGAGAGATGCACTCAACTGAGACAGAACAAAAGCTAGAAAAACTTCCGTGCCTGTTCATTTTTGGGTGCCACTCAGGGTGCATACTCTTTTAGCACACTATGCCCCTTCACAGAGAAAAAATATCCTGTAGCATATCAGTCTGACCCTGCCCAATGACAGTCCAGCGCCGAAATACCAGGCAATTCTTCTCTGAACAAGAGAAAACAACAACCCCAGACGATCGTTTCGGCCTTTTGTGGGCCTCGTCAGTGAGGTGCAGTCGCATCCCTCTAAGGGCATGTGTGCAAGGAGTCCACGTCTGGTTTCCCCTTTTACTCTTAGGGAGACCCAAGAGCAATTTGCATAAATATAAAAAGAGAGAGAGATGCACTCAACTGAGACAGAACAAAAGCTAGAAAAACTTCCGTGCCTGTTCATTTTTGGGTGCCACTCAGGGTGCATACTCTTTTAGCACACTATGCCCCTTCACAGAGAAAAAATATCCTGTAGCATATCAGTCTGACCCTGCCCAATGACAGTCCAGCGCCGAAATACCAGGCAATTCTTCTCTGAACAAGAGAAAACAACAACCCCAGACGATCGTTTCGGCCTTTTGTGGGCCTCGTCAGTGAGGTGCAGTCGCATCCCTCTAAGGGCATGTGTGCAAGGAGTCCACGTCTGGTTTCCCCTTTTACTCTTAGGGAGACCCAAGAGCAATTTGCATAAATATAAAAAGAGAGAGAGATGCACTCAACTGAGACAGAACAAAAGCTAGAAAAACTTCCGTGCCTGTTCATTTTTGGGTGCCACTCAGGGTGCATACTCTTTTAGCACACTATGCCCCTTCACAGAGAAAAAATATCCTGTAGCATATCAGTCTGACCCTGCCCAATGACAGTCCAGCGCCGAAATACCAGGCAATTCTTCTCTGAACAAGAGAAAACAACAACCCCAGACGATCGTTTCGGCCTTTTGTGGGCCTCGTCAGTGAGGTGCAGTCGCATCCCTCTAAGGGCATGTGTGCAAGGAGTCCACGTCTGGTTTCCCCTTTTACTCTTAGGGAGACCCAAGAGCAATTTGCATAAATATAAAAAGAGAGAGAGATGCACTCAACTGAGACAGAACAAAGCTAGAAAAACTTCCGTGCCTGTTCATTTTTGGGTGCCACTCAGGGTGCATACTCTTTTAGCACACTATGCCCCTTCACAGAGAAAAAATATCCTGTAGCATATCAGTCTGACCCTGCCCAATGACAGTCCAGCGCCGAAATACCAGGCAATTCTTCTCTGAACAAGAGAAAACAACAACCCCAGACGATCGTTTCGGCCTTTTGTGGGCCTCGTCAGTGAGGTGCAGTCGCATCCCTCTAAGGGCATGTGTGCAAGGAGTCCACGTCTGGTTTCCCCTTTACGTCTGGTTTCCCCTTTTACTCTTAGGGAGACCCAAGAGCAATTTGCATAAATATAAAAAGAGAGAGAGATGCACTCAACTGAGACAGAACAAAAGCTAGAAAAACTTCCGTGCCTGTTCATTTTTGGGTGCCACTCAGGGTGCATAAACTTTGCCCCTCCTGGTAGGAATGTATATCCCATACGTCACTAGCTCATGGACTCTTGCTAATTACATGAAAGAAAAGAACCTTCCAAGATAACAATTTAATGTCAACACTATGCATAGGCTCAAACAGAGCCTGCTGCAAAACACGAAGAACAGGATTGAGGCTCCAAGGCGGAGCCCCAGATCTAAACACAGGTCTGATTCTAGTCAGAGCCTTAACAAAGGACTGCACATCCGGAAATTCGGCCAATCTCCTGTGCAGTAACACTGACAGGGCCAATATCTGTCCCTTCAGGGAACTAGCAGATAGACCCTTCTCCAGTCCATCCTAGAGAAAAGACAAAATTATGGCAACCTTAACCTTATGCCAGGAAAAGCCACGCACTTCACACCAGTACAAGTAAGTACTCCACACTTTATGATAGATATGACGAGTAACTGGCTTACGAGCTTGAATCAATAACACTCTCAGAAAAACCTCTTTTGGCAAAGACTAAACGTTCAATCTCCATGCAGTCAGCCTCAGAGAATCTAGATTTTGATGTATGAAGGGACCCTGTATCAGCAGATCTCTGCGACAAGGTAACCTCCATTGAGGAGATGAGGACATACCCACCAGATCTGCAAACCACATCCTTCACGGCCATGATGGAGCAATCAGAATCACTGGTGCTCACTCCTGCTTGATTTGGGCCACCACACAATGGATAAGCGGTAATGGAGGAAAAAGATATATGAGTCTGAACCTCCATGGCACTGCTAGGGCATCTATCAGTTCCGCCTGAGGATCCCTCGAGCTCAACCCATACCTGGGTAGCTTGGTATTGAGGCGGGATGCCATGAGATCTATCTCCGGCGTCCTCCACTCACTGCACATCTCTGCAAACACCTCAGGTGGAAAGACCATTTCCCTGGGTGAAAAGATTGCCTGCTGAGGAAGTCCGCTTCCCAGTTATCCACACCCGAAATGTGGATCACTGACAGCATACAGCTGTGAGTCTTCACCCACTCTAGTATCTGAGATACATCTCTCATCACCAAAGGACTTCTCGATCCCTCCAGATGGTAGATGTAGGCAACCAAAGTTATATTGTCTGATTGGAATCTGATAACCTGGGACGAACAGAAGGGGCCAAGCCTTCAGAGCATTGAAGATTGCCCGAAGTTCCAATATATTGATCAGAAGGGAGGATTCCTCCTGAGTCCACAGCCCTTGTGCCTTCTTGGCACCCCAAACGGCTCCCCAGCCAAAAAGGCTTGCGTTCGTAGTCACAATCTCCCAGGACGGTCTCAAGAAGCAAGTGCCTTGGGACAGATGATCTGGACGGAGTCACCAAGAGAGAAAGTCTCTCGACTGGTTGTCCAGCACAATTTGTTGAGACAGATCTGAATGGTGGCCGTTCCATTGTCTCAGCATGCATAGTTGTAAGGGTCTGAGATGAAATATGGCAAAGGGAATTGTGACGGATACCCCGGCTGGGTAACTCTGCCAAACGGGTCCTGCTTCCTCCCTGCCGACTGCAGCTATGTAGCTGGCTAGTCACCACAGCCTGTAGCCACCCCTGATGCCCGACAGCATCAGTATTCAGGGTCCAACCCTGTGGCAGACTCCAGCTACCCCGACTGGGTAGCTCCTCCTGTGGGTCCTTCCTCTGCCTGGGACAGGCTGCTATGTAGCCCAGGAAAGTGATTTTAGCTGGAGCCCACCCAAATAACTAGACAGACTAGCATTCAGGTGAAACAAGAACTGATTTATTGAAAACACAC